>NW_024425563.1:70114128-70123544 GCF_017311325.1 Ursus maritimus | reverse complement strand
CCCTTCCTCCCATGACTTTTTTCTGCTTTGTCAGAGAATATTTTAGGTAAGAAATGGCTCCTTGAGTCCTTCCTCTGAAGGTGTTCTCTTTGCTTTGAGTAGAATGATTTAAGGGTGATCAGTTTGAAAATGCCTAGAAGCCACACAGTTATACCTGGCTTAGAGAAACCCTTTTATTCGTGTGGTTCGTATGTCTTAAGTATATATGTTTTATACAGCTATTACAGCACTTTTCATTCTCCCTTGACAAACATTGGTATAAACAGGTATTTTTTTCTCTTTTCCTCTTGATAATTTTGGTATCAAAGATTACAAACTTAGAAGAACAGTTAGAGCAGTTTAGAGAGGAACTGGAAAATAAGAATGAAGAAGTTCAGCAACTACATATGCAATTAGAAATACAGAAAAAGGAATCTACTACGCGCCTCCAAGAACTTGAACAAGAAAACAAATTATTTAAGGTAATTAATTAAGAAAAACTTTGCCTATAAATAATTCATAATTTTTGTCTTGTCTTAGTATCAAGCATTTGCTGAGTCTAGCTGCTAAATAATACTTAAGAGGAACATTAACTGCAAATGGGTTTGCTTGGAACTTACTGTCAACCCAACATAAACATTTGAATTCACCATGAATGAAAAATTTTTGAGAACTTTTATCAAAATATTTTAAGAATTATTGACTTACAATTACTGTATGATAGCCGATTTTGTTTATTCGTACATTTTGGGCACTTTATCTTTTGTAACACTTAATTGAAAAAATATTCAGAAAATTACATGTAATGATCTATCCAACTGGATGGTTATTTTTGTCCCTAGGATGAAATGGAGAAACTGGGATTTGCCATAAAGGAATCTGATGCTATCTCTACTCAGGACCAAGATGGGTTGTTTGGAAAATTTGCTCAAATAATGCAGGAAAAAGAAATAGAAATTGACCGATTAAATGAGCAAATTACAAAACTTCAGGATCAACTTGAAATTACAACAGATAATAAGGTACACTAGTTTAAAATTATTACATGAAATTAAGCTAGAATTTTAAAGGGCAAATGGCTATTTTTCAGCTTCTCTTTGAGTATAAAAAATAAACCTTAATTCTCTTCTACCCATTAATTTTAATTTATTAATACATATTGACTTGGGGCACCTGGATGGCTCAGTTGGTTAAATGTCTGCCTTCCGCTCAGGTCACGATCCCAGCATCCCTGGGATCGAATCCCGCTGCTTTTCCCTCTCCCTGCTCTTGCATTCTCATGCACGCTCACCTGCGTGCACTCTCTCTCTCTCTCTCTTTCCTTCTCAAATAAATAAAATCTTAAAAAAAACAAAAAAGACACATTGGCTTAAGAAGCTATGTATATTTTTTATTCCCTCTTAATATTGTCAGAGATTTTTTTTTTAATGTTTTTTTATTATGTTAGTCACCATACAGTACATCCCTGGTTTCTGATGTAAAGTTCGATGATTCATTAGTTGCGTATAACACCCAGTGCACCATGCAATACGTGCCCTCCTTACTACCCATCACCAGTCTATCCCATTCCCCCACCCCCCTCCCCTCTGAAGCCCTCAGTTTGTTTCTCAGAGATTTTTTGTTTTCCAGAGAGTCTCTGGTGACTCAAGATTTCATCATATCTATTCTAACCAAATCTATTAAAAATTCTTCTATTTGATATGAATTAAATAAGATAGTCTGTTGTAGACTGTTTTTATTTTAATACTTCATTCTTTTCAATTAGAATGTACTGATATTTACTATTTTACTTATAGGAAATCAGCTACTAATGTGTAAATCACTTTATATTTAACAGACCTTTCTGAACAAAGTTAGAAGTAAGGTCCTTGTTTGATATGGGGACTGTTGATTAATATTAAAATTAATCTAACATGTCTGAGAAGTATATTATTTGTGTGAGATCAACACTTTGAGATCCTGCCCTTAAAAATAAAATTCCCAAAATGTAAATACATATTTGTCTGCTATTTGTTTTCATTAACAGGTTATTGAAGAAAAAAATGAACTGATAAGGGATCTTGAAACCCAAATAGAATGTTTGACGAGTGATCAAGAACGTGTGAAGAAAAATAGAGAAGAAGAAATTGAACAGCTCAATGAAGTGATTGAAAAACTTCAACAGGAATTGGCAAATATTGAACAGAAGACATCAGTGGATGCTAACCCTTTCCCAGAAGAAGCAGATAGTTTAAAACATCAGCTGGATATGGTAATAGCTGAAAAACTGGCTTTGGAACAGCAAGTAGAAACCACTAACAAAGAAATGGCTTTTACGAAAAATATACTTGAAGAAACCAATTTAAAAATGAACCAGCTAACACAAGAATTACGCAGCTTAAAGAGAGAACATGAAAATACAGAAAAAATCCAAAGTGTACCAGAGAATAGCGTTAATATGGACATAGATGACCTGAGCAAAACCACATCTGAACGGGAAGTTCACCTTACTGCGAATACCCTTAAACCCCTAGAAAATCAAAATTCTCAAAAATCAAAATTTTCTTTTGAAGAAAATAGAAGTTCCATAAGCAGTTTGGAAACAAAGGTGCTACAACTTGAGGGCACTGTGAGTGCAAAGGAGTTGGAACTCAGCCAGTGTTACAAACAAATAAAGGACATGCAAAAGCAAGGCCAGTCTGAAACAGAAATGCTTAAAAGGAAGATTGTAAACCTACAGAATATACTTGAAGAAAAAGTTGCTGCTGCTCTTGTGAGTCAAGTCCAACTTGAAGCAGTTAAGGAATATGCAAAACTCTGTAAAGATGAGCAAGCACTTTCATCCGAACTTGAAAGAACAAATGTACAGAATTTATATCCAGTAACAGACAATGAGATGGAGCCAGATGTATTAGCATTAACCTTGAGAATATCAGAATTAGAAAACCAGGTGGTTGAAATGCAGACTAGTTTGATTTTAGAAAAAGAACAGGTAGAAACTGTGAAGAAAAATGCTTTGGAAAAAGAAAAGAAGCTACTAGAACTACAGAAGTTATTGGAGGAGGAGAAAAACCAGAGAGGTAAAGAAGGGAAAAGAAGTCCTGAAGAAGATTTTGAAGTTCCCAAGGTTAGGGTGTTTTTTATTTTGTTTTTACTTAAATGCCTTAAGGAATTCTCTTTTTCTTTGTTCCTTAAGCTGATTACTAATTTGCTAAATTAAATATGCTGTTCTTTACATCTAACAATTCATATATAGAGGGGTTTTTTCTTAATTTTTTTTATTATATTGTGTTAGTCACCGTACAGTACATCCCTGGTTTTTGATGTAAAGTTCGATGATTCATTAGTTGCGTATAACACTCAGTGCACCATGCAATACGTGCTCTCCTTACTACCCATCACCAGTCTATCCCATTCCCCCACCCCCCTCCCCTCTGAAGCCCTCAGTTTGTTTCTCAGAGTCCATAGTCTCACATGCTTCATTCCCCCTTCTGATTACCCCCCCTTCTTTATCCCTTTCTTCTCTTACCGATCATCCTAGTTCTTATGTTCCATAGATGAGAGAAACCATATGATAATTGTCTTTCTCTGCTTGACTTATTTCACTTAGCATATAGAGGGTTTTTATAAAAATACTACTTCTCTATACAATCATTATTATCACTAAAATAATGGATACAGACTATTTTGTGGTCTTTGAATCATGTTATTTATTTCACTACCATACTCATTAAGTAGAGCAGTCAGAAGAAAGGTAGAGATGTTAAGTTTAAGCAAATGTCCTTTGGAACTTGAATGGGGTTTTTTCCTGTTCCATCTGACATGCATGTTATTTGATCATTACTTTTAGGTAATGGAAAATATCAAAATATATTAGTATTCTACTGAAGTAACATATCAGTGATAAGTCATTAGGTTTTGCAGATTTTATACCTGAGAATAGATTCTTTTCTTTCTTAGAAATAATTTGTATTTCACCCTTGTAAGTCTACTTATGTAAAGATCTGAAATGGCATTTATTTCATAGCATAGGACAAAGATAGAAGGACTTTAATTTTCAAATTGTCACTTTATATACTTATAATTTTGAGTACTAAATGTTCAGTCTTATCTGAATACTAGGCAATTAACTAACATATCAAGATTCTATAAGTATATAATTTGTTTATATATTTTATACATTTAATAGGCTTTTCTCTCCTAGCTCCCCGAACTATAAATTCCTGTGGTCATATTAAAATATTGACATGACTTTCTATGTATATAAAACTTGTAAGAAATATCTTAGTAAGACTTGGAATTTTTTGAGGAAAGTGATATAAATACGAAAGTGTTCTGAATGGTAACAATATTTTCACTAATAATTTATAAATATTTAGGATATATACTAACATGATGTATCTTTCATTCCTAGAAAATAATTTTTTTTTTTACTGTCTCAAGAATATAAAATGATAGTTCCTAAAAAAGCCTTCCTATTTGTTGAAAGAACGTGAATCATTTCTACACCCTTTTATCTGATAAGCAGTCATTCCAGAAAAAGCTTCATTAGAATGTGTATAAGTGCTTTGACTTTGACTGTATTTTTTGAAAATAATGTGTTTTTAAATGTTTTCCACTACCATTCAGACAGCTACTGAGCCTATTCATACCGGTGAAGAAAATGGATTTTTTTGTCAACTTGAGGCTCTTAGAGCTGAATCATCAGCTATCAAAGAAGAACTTGCCAATTATAAAGAGAAAGCAGAAAAGCTTCAAGAAGAGCTTTTGGTAAAATAAGTAACATTCCTCCTATTTCACTTACTTTTACATATCTTAATTTCATTTTAAAGTATATTCTCTTCTATAAACAAAAAGCTAGAAAAAAATCTTTTGTGGCTTTGATGAAAAGTTGTTACAAATTTCTTTACTAGCAAGTTCTTGCTTGGTTTTCCTTGAAACTTTTATAGAAAGATGCTTTTAGTCTCTAGTCTGTTAATGAATGAAGAGAAAGACAGATGTTAAAGAGAACTCTATATCCCATGAAAACCAAAAGAGGCTGATAAAATAATTTCACTTCTTTGGTAATCTGTTGACTATTCATATATACAAAATACATATGGAGTCTATGAGTGCTTCTGAAATATTTTTTCCTATTATTCTGAGGAAAATGAACATATTAGCATGAATACTCTCTCCTCTCTACCCTAAATTCTACATTTAATATTTTGAATTGAATGTTCTGTTCTGTCTGTTCATTATGTTTTAGGTAAAAGAAACAAATATGACATCTCTCCAGAAAGACTTAAGCCAAGTTAGGAATCAGCTCACAGAAGCAAAAGAGAAATTATCCTCCTTCTTAGAAAAAGAAGATAAGACTGAGGTACAGGAAAACAGAAAAGCCTGCATAGTAGAGCCACTTCCAACTAAAGTGGGTAAAAGTTTGGCATCCCAGACAGAGGGGACTCTCAAGTTCAATAGCAGCTGTCAGACTTCACAAGTTCTTTTTAGAAATGCAGGAGTCCAGATTGATTTACAGAGTGAGTGTTCATCAGAAGAAGTCACTGAAATAATCAGTCAGTTTACTGAAAAAATTGAGCAGATGCAAGAACTCCATGCTGCTGAAATCTTGGATATGGAATCCAGACATATTTCAGAAACTGAAACCTTAAAGAGGGAGCATTATGTTGCCGTTCAGTTACTGACGGAGGAATGTGGTACCTTGAAGGCAGTGATACAGTGTCTGAGATCTAAAGAGGTATTTGGTTTTCATAATACATGTGTTTTCTACATTCTGTGTTTTAACCCCCAACTTCTTTGTTTTTAAAAGAAAAAGAAATTTGGAGTAGTCTCTTATGATAAAACTGCAGTTTTATTTTCTTTATTTTATTTTTTTTTATTTTTTAATGATTTTTTATTATATTATGTTAGTCACCATACAGTACATCCCCGGTTTCCGATGTAAAGTTCGATGATTCATTAGTTGCATATAACACCCAGTTCACCATGCAATACGTGCCCTCCTTACTACCCATCACCGGTCTGCCCCATTCCCCCACCCCCCTCCCCTCTGAAGCCCTCAGTTTGTTTCTCAGAGTCCATAGTCTCTCATGTTTCATTCCCCCTTCTGATTACCCCCCCTTTCTTTATCCCTTTCTTCCCCTACCGATCATCCTAGTTCTTATATTCCATAGATGACAGAAATCATATGATAATTGTCTTTCTCTGCTTGACTTATTTCACTTAGCATTATCTCCTCCAGTGCCGTCCATGTTGCAGCAAATGTTGAGAATTCGTTCTTTCTGATAGCTGAGTAATATTCCATTGTATATATGGACCACAACTTCTTAATCCAGTCATCTGTTGAAGGGCATCTCGGCTCCTTCCACGATTTAGCTATTGTGGACAATGCTGCTATGAACATTGGGGTGCATATGGTCCTCCTCTTCACTACATCTCTATCTTTGGGGTACACACCCAGTAGTGCAATGGCTGGATCATAGGGTAGCTCAATTTTTAACTTTTTAAGGGACCTACCTTCACACTGTTTTCCAGAGTGGCTGTACCAACTTGCATTCCCACCAACAATGTAGGAGGGATCCCCTTTCTCCACATCCTCTCCAACAATTGTTGTTTCTTGCCTTGTCTATTTTTGTCATTCTAACTGGCATAAGGTGGTATCTCAGTGTGGTTTTGATTTGAATTTCCCTGATGGCTAATGATTTTGAACATTTTTTCATGTGTCTGTTAGCCATTTGTATGTCTTCATTGGAAAAGTGTCTGTTCAATTCTTCTGCCCGTTTTTTGATTTGTTTATTTCTTGTGTATTGAGTTTGAGAATTTCTTTGTAGATCTTGGATACCAGTCCTTTATCTATAGTGTCATTTGCAAATATATTCTCCCATTCCGTGGGCTGCCTCTTAGTTTTTTTGACTGTTTCCTTGGCTGTGCAGAAACTTTTAATCTTGATGAAGTCCCATAAATTCATTTTATCTTTTGTTTCTCTTGCCTTTGGGGATGTGTCATGAAAAAGGTTGCTTTGGCCGATGTCGTAGAGGTTGCTGCTTATGTTCTCCTCTAGAATTTTGATGGATTCCTGTCTCACATCGAGGTCTTTCATCCATTTGGAGTTTATTTTTGTGTATGGTGTGAGATAGTGGTCAAGTTTCATTCTCTTGCATGTAGCTGTCCAATTTTCCCAGCACCATTTATTGAAGAGACTGTCTTTTTCCCACCGGATGTTTTTTCCTGCTTTATCAAATATTAGTTGCCCAAAGAGCCGAGGGTCCATTTCTGGGCTCTCTATTCTGTTCCATTGGTCTATGTGTCTGTTTTTGTGCCAGTACCATGCTGTCTTTGTGATCACAGCTTTGTAGTACAGCTCGAAATCCGGCATTGTGATGCCCCCCCGCTTTGTTTTTCCTTTTCAACAGTTCCTTGGAGATTCGGGGCCTTTTCTGTTTCCATACAAATTTAAGGACTGTTTGTTCCAGTTCTTTGAAAAATGTCCTTGGTATTTTGATCGGGATAGCATTGAAAGTGTAGATTGCTCTGGGTAGCATGGACATTTTAACTATGTTAATTCTTCCGATTCATGAGCATGGAATATTTTTCCATCTTTTTATGTCTTCCTCAATGTCTTTTAAGAGTGATTTATAGTTTCTAGAATATAGGTCCTTTACGTCTCTGGTTAAGTTAATTCCAAGGTAACGTATGGTTTTTGGTGCTATTGTAAATGGGATGGATTCCCTAATTTCTCTTTCTTCGGTCTCGTTATTCGTGTATAGAAATGCAACTGATTTCTGAGCATTTATTTTGTATCCTGCCACGTTACTGAATTGCTCTATAACTTCTAATAGTTTGGGAGTGGCTTCTTTTGCGTTTTCCATATAGAGTATCATGTCGTCTGCGAAGAGAGACATTTTGACTTCTTCTTTGCCGATTTAGATACCTTTGATCCCTTTTTGTTGTCTGATTGCTGTTGCAAGGACTTCTAGTACTATGTTGAATACTAGTGGAGAGAGTGGGCATCCTTGTCGTGTTCCTGGTCTTAAGGGAAAGGCTTCCAGCTTTTCCCCATTGAGTATAATATTTGCTGTAGGCTTTTCATAGATGGCTTTTATGAGATTGAGAAATGTACCCTCTATTCCTACACTCTGAAGGGTTTTCATCAGGAAAGGATGCTGTATTTTGTCAAATGCTTTTTCGGCATTAGTTGAGAGGATCATATGGTTCCTGAGTCTTTTCTTGTTGATATGATGTATCACGCTGATCAATTTACGAATGTAGAACCACACTTGCATCCCAGTTATGAATACCTCTTGATCATGATGGATAATTTAATGTACTGTTGGATTCTATTAGCAAGGATCTTATTGAGGATTTTGGCATCCATATTCATTAGGGAAATCGGTCTGTAATTCTCCTTTTTGATGGGGTCTTTGCCTGGTTTGGGGATCAAGGTAATATTGGCCTCATAGAATGAGTTTGGTAGCTTTCCTTCTGTTTCTATTTTTTGAAATAGCTTTAGGAGAATAGGTATTATTTCTTCTTTGAATGTTTGGTAGAATTCTTCAGGAAAACCATCCAGGCCTGGAGTTTTGTTATTTGGAAGGTTGTTTATCACTGACTAAATCGCTTCATAATTAATTGGCCTGTTTAAAAAATCAATTTCTTCCTGTTTCAGTCTTGGTAGTTTATAGGTTTCCAGGAATGCCTCCATCTCTTCCAGATTGCTAGTTTTTTGGCATATAGCTGTTGATAAAAGTTTCTAATAATCCTTCCAATTTCATTGGTGTTGGTCGTGACCTCTCCTTTTTCATTCATAATTTTAATAATCTGGGTCCTTTCTCTTTTCTTTTGGATAAGTCTTGCCAGTGGTCTGTCAATTTTATTGATTTTCTCAAAGAACCAGCTTCTTGTCCTCTTGATTTGCTCTACTGTACTTCTGGTTTCTAATTCATTGATTTCTGCTCTAATCATGGTCAACTGCTTCCTCGTGCGTGGATTAGGCCTGTCCCTCTGTTGCTGTTCCAGCTTCTTGAGGTGAGAGTATAAAAACTGCATTTTAGATTTTTCTGTTCTTTTGAGTGAGGCCTGGATGGCTATGTATTTCCCCCTTAGGACTGCCTTTGCAGTATCCCATAGGGTTTGGACCGTTGTGTTTTCATTCTCGTTGGTCTCCATAAATTGTTTAAATTGATTTTTGATTTCCTGGTTTATTGAGTCATTCCTGAGCAGGATGGTTCTTAGTCTCCAAGTGTTTGAGTTTCTTCCAAATTTTTCCTTGTGGTTGAGTTCCAATTTCAGACCGTTGTGGTCTGAGAATATGCAGGGGATAATTTCAGTCTTTTGGTATTGGTTGAGACCTGTTTTGTGTCCCAGAACATGGTCTATTCTTGAGAATGTTCCATGGGCATTAGAATAGAATGAGTATTCTTTGGTTCTGGGGTGTAGTGTTCTATATATATCTATGAGGT
>NW_024425563.1:70113102-70113559 GCF_017311325.1 Ursus maritimus | reverse complement strand
TATCTTTGGGTTCAAAATGAGTCTCTTGTAGACAGCAAATGGATGGGTCCTTTCTTTTTATCCAATCTGCAACCCTGTGGTGTTTTATGGGAGCATTTAAGCCATTCACATTAAGACTGAATACTGAGAGATATGATTTTAATGATGCCATGTTGCCAGTGAAGTCTTTGTTTCTATACATTGTGACTTTCTCTTCTGTATCATTCTTGGGGCCTTTTCTTTTTACCTTTATAGAACCCCCCCTTAATATCTCCTGTAGGGCTGGTTTCGTGGTTACGAAATTGGTTAATGACTGGTGATTCTGGAACGTCTTTATTTCTCCATCAATTCTGAATGACAGCCTTGCTGGATAGAGGATCCTTGGCTGCATGTTTTTCTCTGAAAGAGCTTTAAAAATGCTCCCCCCCCCAACCCTTTCTCTCATTCCAGGTCTGTGTAGACAGGTCTGACGTAATTG
>NW_024425563.1:69860689-70112190 GCF_017311325.1 Ursus maritimus | reverse complement strand
TTCTGGGGGAGGGGCCTGCCGCGCCGATACTCAGGCAACCCTGTTTGGGTAGAGTCTCCGCGTCCCCTGCGAGGGGGGATGGGGATGGGCACTCTCTGAGCCGGTATTTCCAGGCTTTTGTTCTCTGGCGGCTTTCCCTGGTGGTTTGCTGTGCCTCTTCTGAGAGTCAGAGCAGCAGTGGCCGAATCTCAGCCTCTGTCTCAGAACAGAGGGATCGCAGACCGTTCTCCACTCATGTTCTAGCCACCTTAGCTCTGTTTCTGTTGGTGCTGCTCAACCCTGCAGCGTCCCGGGATGTGCGCCCCACACCCGGCGTCCCAGCCCTCACTTCCAGGGCCGGCGCGTCTCTGTCCTTTGTGTTTCTAACGCCGCCAGCCGCCCTGCGCGCTCCCGGAGCTCCCGGTCTCAGTCTGGTTCCAGCGAGCGCACAGGAGTTCCGGAGTTCCGTGAGAAGTCTGATGGCACACCCGACTCACGGTCTCAGTCTGCTGTCTCGCGGGTGCCGTCTGCGAGTCCGCCTGCTCCCCGGTGCAAGTGGCTACCGCTTCCTGGCGCCCGAACACGGCGGCTCCCTCCCCCTTCCGTTTGTCTTCCAATATCTGCGCGGTTTCACGGCTCCCCGCTTCGTACCTCAGTACTCAGCGCTGGAGATGTTCATTTGTAGAGATCCAGATGTATCTTCCTGCGTCTCAGGCTGATTCCGTGGATGTTCAGGCTGGTCTGGTACCTATCCAGCTCCACTCAGGGGACCGGCTGAAAAAGGCGTCCCCTACTCCTCCGCCATCTTAACTCTCAGAAACTCATAAAACTGCGGTTTTAAATCTTTTCGTTGTGTAGTCAGATAATAACTTTCCACAAAGTTCCTCTGCTAATTTGGAATATTATTCCTTAATTGATGAATGTCTTCTTATGGTAATATCCATTAGGAAAAAAATAGAAGACTTTTAAACCATGGTTAGGTCCATTTATTGTAAAAGGTGTAACAGATTTAATTGAATTTTTCATTTGTTTTTTGACAGCATTATAAAAGAACAAAACTATTCATTGGGGCCTATTTTAATTAAGGCAAAAAATGTTATGTATTCTTTTGTTTTCTTTAATTAGGGATCCTCAGTTCCTGAATTAACACATTCTGATGCTTACCAAACTAGAGAAATATGTTCCAGTGGTAAGTTATATAAAGTTCTGACATTTTTGTAGTACTCATTTAAAAAGTATTTGTTTCTTTTTAATAGTCAGTGGTTGATTTCTTTATTTTAGATTCTGGATCAGACTGGGGTCAGGGAATTTATCTTACACAAAGTCAGGGATTTGATCCAGCATCAGAAGACCGAGGAGATGAAGGTGAAGGTTCAACAGATTCATTTCCAAAGAAAATAAAGGTACTGAAAGACAGATATCTTTTAGTGAAACTAAGCCTGTGTGGTTTCTGTAATGAACATAGAAGTTTTTTAGAACTTACATAGTAAGCATAGCAAGAAAGAATCTTCAGGATCTGTTTAGTGTTATTCCTGTATTTTCCAGATAATAAAGGACAGTATATTTAATAATTATTTGTCTAAAGATTTTTAAAAATAGTTTTTATTCCTGGTATTTTTAAGTGCCAAAATTATTAAAGCAATCTCAAGGACTAGAATTTATCTCAGCATATTTCTTTTGGCCAAATTAGTGGTTAATCATTAAATCCAAGAAGAGCACATCAGCTAAGTAGAAGGAACTTACAGGTGAGAGTTACACAAAGTCATAGACTGTCTTCTGGGATTGGCTTACCCCTCCCTAAGAAGGCAGCCAGTAATGATAGCCTCATGTTTTCTTCTTGGAGTGGCTCTTCTAAGTCAATCTAGCTAGATAAAGCTACCTTGCTTAAAATTTATGTTTCTTTGTGTGTCTGTCTTTGAAGAAGTTGTCAGAATTCTGGCCTTTGGGTTTTCATTTCTAGGGATTACTGAGAGCTGTCCATAATGAAGGCATGCAGGTGCTCTCCCTCACTGAGTCTCCCTATAGTGATGGAGAGGACCATTCTGTTCAGCAAGTGTCAGAATCTTGGCTACAAGAAAGAAGAGCTTATCTCAGTACAATCTCTTCTCTTAAGGATTTAATTACCAAAATGCAAGTGCAAAGAGATGCCGAGGTACTCAATATTGTGCATCTTAATAGTTTTATATAACTTTTATTAATAGTAAGGCACTTTTCATGGGGCGCCTGAGTGGCTCAGTCATTAAGCATCTGCCTTTGGCTCAGGGCGTGATCCCAGGGTCCTGGTATCGAGCCCCGCATCGGGCTCCGTGCTTCACTGGGAGCGCTGGGAGCCTGCTTCTTCCTCTCCCACTCCCTCTGTTTGTGTTCCCTCTCTCGCTGGCTGTCTCTCTGTCAAATAATAAAATCTTAAAAAAAAAAATAATGCACTTTTCAGATTAAATTGTTGTCTTTTATGATGTAATTACACACGAATTACTACATTTCATTTAAATGCCATAAGCCACACACGAAAGCAAATCCATACTTTACTTTTGGCTTATACTGTTTCTTTTGGTTGGTAGATAAATATCATTTTTAGAGTTTTTTAAAACATGCTTATTTGATAACTAACTTTTGTTTTTTATACTCTGCTAGGTTTATGATGGCTCCCAGTCTCATGAGAGCTTCCCAGACTGGCGAGGTGAACTTCTGCTTGCTCTTCAGCAAGTTTTCTTAAAGGAGCGCAATGTTTTACTAGCTGCATTTCAAACTGAGCTGACAGCTCTAGGTACTATAGATGCAGTTGGATTATTAAACTGTTTGGAACAGAGAATACAAGAACAGGTATCAAAATAAAACTTTGAAACAAAGAATGCTTTTTAATAGTAATAAGCAAGTGAGTTATGGATTACTTTTGTAGAAGGTCTGAAAGTTAAAATTTTAACAAGATCCACTAAGAATATTAGAAGAAAAATTATTACCTTAAATGTTTTATGTTAGAAAATAAGCAGGACTGAAAATTAAGGAGACATTCATCCAACTTAAGAAGTTAGAAAAGAGCAACAGAATAAGCCCAGAGAAAGTAGAAGTAAGCTATGGTAAGTTCTTGTTGTCCACAGTAGTTGGATTCTGTAAAGTTACTGTGAATGCTGAGCCATTGCTATAGGAAAAGTACAGCAGGTAGGTTCCTGTAAGCCCCTGGTCATGACATTTGTCAACCAATCAATACATAATTCTGTTTTGTGTGTGTTTTTGTTTAAAAACACCTTATTTATGAACTCATGGCCAAGAGCCCTATATAACTCATGCCTAAACGAAGCTTATTACATATATTCTCTGCATAAAATACAGCCGTCTTGTGATGAGTGACATAGGTAGTTCTTCATCTCTGTGCTTAGGTACCATTTTAAACAGCAAAGTCGCCAATAAAGAATATAAAAAAGCAAAAAAAACACAGTACTGAATAGATGGCACAAAGGACACATGTTTGCAGTAGAAGAGATGAAAGAAAACAGCAGAATGGGACCTAGTTCCACTTCAGCTGGAAGCACACATGCACGGCTGGCAGTTTAAATATTTTGCCCCTCTTTGCGTGTTTACAGATGACTGTCAGAGCACCACAAGTATTGATTTGGGGTCACAGATAAATTTTAGTGAATAGGCAGATTTGTAGATACGTAACCTACAAATAGTGATGTTCAACTGTAATAAAGAGAAATGAAGTTAGTGAAATGTGGTATGTTAGTACACTAGAGAGAATAAAAACTTATACGAGTTTCTTCTTTGAAAGATGAATAAGATAGAAACTTTTCTGGAGAATCAGTTAAGGAAAAAGGTAAAGCACGTTTTTATAAAAGTTAGAAATTAAAATGGGATCCGAACTAAAGATAACTGAGATATAAAATAATAGAATATTATGATTAATTTTATATCAGTTCAAAAACTTGGGTGAAATGGACAAATTTCTAGAAAAATAATCACTTCTCAAAACTTATTTAGGAAAAAATAGAAGAACCTGAAAAGACCTATAACTAGTAAAAAAAAAAAAAAAAAATAGTTGAAAAACTACTAACAACACTTAGTGCCCGGTTCTTCATTTTTAACTACATTCTCCATTAAAAGGAGCTAGGACTCCTCGGAGAAATGGCCGATTCCTGGGCTAGAGCAGAGGGACATACAAGATGAACTGGAGTATCTTGTTTTGCTGACAAGGACTTGCTCAGAGAACTAAGGGGAGATGTCAAAAGATCACAGAAGCCAACTTGGAGGAGTTCCCAATGTCCACATTTAGGACAATTGGAACATCATACTAAATAATGATAGTGACAGATTATAAACCAAAGAGTAGAATAAGAATTCATAAATTCATACTAATATAAATAAATGGATAAAAATTCTTTCTTACAATACAATACCAGAAAGTGGATAGAAGAAATGATGAAGATAGATCACCTTTTGTTAAACATTATAGTAATAACTCAAGCAATAATATTCCAGTGGAAAACCTTACAGATACCACCTTAACCAAGTGATCAGAATTAATATCACCAGTAATAGAATGACCAGACATCATGTACTTCCTGATACGAAGTACACTACCTCACTTTTGTGTATAACTAAAATCTACTCACGAGCACATATTAGACCAAAACAGATTGAGGCCACTGTACATCTGTCAGAATGGCCAAAATAAAAATCAGGGGAAATACCAAGTGCTGGTGAGGATGCAGAGAAACTGCATCTCATACATTGCTGATAGGAATATAAAATGGAAGAGTCACTCTGGAAAATGATCTGACAGTTTCTTTTAAAGTTAAATATACACTTACTTACTATGTGACCTAGAAGTCCCATTCTCATAGGTGTTTATCAGAAATGAAAACTTTTGTCTCCATAAAAATCTATACAAGAACATTCGTAGTAGTTTTTATTTGTAATACTCTGAAACTGGAAACAACCCAATGTCTTTTGACAGGTAAATGGATGAAGAAATTAAAGTACATCCATACAGTGAAATACTACTTAGCAAATAAACAGGAACAGACTGTTGATACCTCTTATATGTTATATAACATTTAAAATGACATTTAAATTTAAATGTCAAAATTATATGACATTTGAAATGACAAAATTATAATGAGAGTGAACAGATCAGTGGTTATCAGGGGTTATGGCTGGGGAAAGGATGTGACTACAAAGAATTTTCTTTGTGGTGATGAAATAGTTCTGTATTCTGATTATAGTGGTGGTGACTCAGACCTATACATGTGATAAAATTTCATAGTATTATACACCAGGAAAATGAATATGTGTAAAAACTAATGAAATTTCAGTAAGCCTTGTGATATAAATAGAATTGTACCAATGTCTAAACCTAGTTTTGATAATGCACTATAGTTATGTAAGATCTGATCATCAGAGAATACTGGCTGAAGGGCACATTGGAACTAATAAGTTAAATAATAGTATTATAGTAGATTAATTTCTACTTTTGATAATTGTACTGTGGTTTGTAAGAGAATATTCTTGTTTTTAGGAAATACACACTACAATTTTTAGGGGTAAAGGAGCGTCTGCCACTTCTCTTCACACGTTTTGGAAAAGGAAAATAATGATGTGTATGTGTGTACATACACACAGAGATATATACAGAGAGAGTGGTAAAGCAAATGTAGTTAACATTTAGGGAATTTGGATGAATGATATATGGGGATTCCTTGCACAATTTTTAGAGCTTTTCTGTAGGTGATATTATGTCAAAATATGAAATAAAAACGTTTTAAAAAATTTACACACAAGAATTACACCAAGTTCAAATGGTTTTACAGGTGAAGTCTAGCGTACATTCAAGGAATAGCTAATTCCAGTCTTAAACATGTGCTTCCCATTGTTGGATGACTGGGGGAATGCCTTGTGGTTTTGTTAAGAGGCTAATACAACCCTGTTACCCAAGTCAGACAAAGATAATATAAGAAAGAAAACTTATGAGCCTGTTTTATTCATGAATATAGATGCAGAATTCCTAAACAAAATATTAAACCAAATCCATGTATATTTTTTAGAGACACAGTCACCTTACACTTCCTAGGAATGCAAAGGTAGCATACCATTAAAAATAACTCATGTGACTCATTACTTTAATGAAGAGAAAATAAAGGAAAGACTATGATCAGATGATCAGATGGCTTCACTGGTGAATTCTACCAGATGTTTAAAGAATTAATACCAGTCCTTCACAAATTCTTTTAAAATTAAGAAGGAAGAGAAGGGAACACTTCCCAACCCATTCTATGAGGCCAGTATTGCTGTGATTCTTTTTTTTTTTTTTTTTAAGATTTATGAGAGAGAGAGAGAGAGAGAGGGAAAGCACATGTGAGTAGGGGGAGGAGCAGAGGGAGTGAGAGGGAGAGAATCTCAAGCAGACTCCATGCTGAACTTGGAGCCGTCAAGTGGCTCAGTCTTAAAACCCTGTGATCATGATCTGAACCGAAATCAAGAGTTAGACACTTCACCGACTGAGCCACCTGGGCCTCATTATTGCTGATTCTTAAACCACACAAAGACATCATAAGTAAAGGAAACTACTGACCAAATATCCAATGAGAATAAAACCACCACTGGAAAAATGAACAAATGATACAAATATGTGCACAAAAAAAGTATCCAATAAATATATGAAAAGATAAAATGTACTGTATACTTCATACTATGAAATACTATATAACATTGAAAATGGTTATGAAATAGAGCTGTATGTGTCAACCCAGGTGGTTCACCATCATGAAATTCACTTAAATTCATTAAGTGAAAAAGGCAGGTTACACAAAGGTAGAATACACCATACGATGGCATTTATATAACATTTTAAAACAGACAAAACAGCACTGGGTGTTATACACAACTAATGAATCATCGAGCCTTACATCGGAAACCAGGGATGTACTGTATGGTGACTAACATAATATAATAAAAAAATCATTAAAAAAATAAATAATAAATAAAAAAATAAAGGCAACACATGCTGAAAAAAAAAATAAAACAGACAAAACAGTACTGTATGTTGCTTAGGATAATGTGTGTATATAAGATAACGTGCAGAGCACATGAAAATAACATCAGACTTAGAATTTGAGTGTTTCTCAAGCAGGTGGTGCAGAGGAAGTGTTCAGGGAGTTGTATAGAGGGGGCTTTAGCTGTGTAGGTGCTATTTCTTAGGCTGTGTACATGAGTGTTTATTCTTCTTGTATGTTTGAAAATTTTCAAAGTGAATGTGAAGATTAATAATTAAAAAGTAAATCCTAATGAACAGGAAGAGAAAATTAACATCTTTCCAAAATTTCAGCATGTGTGTTCCATTTTTTTTTTTTTCAGACTTCCTGGTAGTTAATATTATTGTCTTTATAACTCTCTTCACTTGATTTTTTTGTTTTGCATTATTATAGAGTAATGAATATCAAGCAGCTATGGAATGCCTCCAGAAAGCAGATAGAAGGAGTTTGTTATCTGAAATTCAAGCACTGCGTGCTCAAATGAATGGTAGGAAAATGACTCTTAAAAGAGAACAAGAGAATGATCAACCAAGCCAAGGTATGCTGGACATCAGGCTCACACGGTGGCAGCAGATAGGTTGAAATATTTCATTCTGTTTCCCTTTATCGTATTATTATTCATTTAAAACACATTTCCTTTTAGTCACATTTTCTTCTCATTCTCATATAATGGAAATAATCTACAGTAATGACTGGGAATTAAAGGACTGTCCAATTGGTTTTTAAACAGATATATTTAATTTAAAATGAGCAGGCATTGCTTTGATCAGGTTGTTTAAAACAAGCCCATTAAATTCATTATCTTTTTATGTTTTGAAGTTCTTTGTGAGGATAGCAACCTAAAAGAAAAATCCACAATGAAAGTATTTCTTTTTTAATCCTTTTCTTATTATAAATTATACATATAGAAAAGTGCAAAATGCAAAAATATACAGTATAACAAATCTTTAAATGAATATCTATGGAAACTTTACCCATGTGAAATACCTCAGAAGCTCCTTTCCAAACACACTCCACTGTGGTAACCTAGAGGTAACCATTATCCTGATTATTCTTTAGTTTTACTACCTATTTGTGTATTCTTAAACGATGTAAGTTTGAAGTTTTCTTGCTTTTGAACTTTATTATTCTGTATATATTTGTGTCTTCTTTTACCTCTCTATAATATTTTTCTAAGGTACTGCATTTATCTCCAGTTCATTTGCTTTTGTTATAGAATTCCCACAATTTATATGTCCATTCTGTGGTTGAATATTGGGATTATTTCTGTTTTGTAGCTATTACAACCAGTGCTGTTCTGCACATTGTTATACTATGTTGCTGCTGCATACATACATGAGTTTTCTGAGAATATATACCCCCCGGGGGTGGAATTTCTGAGTCGTAGAATACATCATTTCACATTTATTTTGTAATCCGAAGTGGTCCTATCAATTTGTATGCTTTCTAGCAGAGTACGAGAGTCCTGTTGCTCCACTTATTTGTCAGTAGTTGACATTGTCAGACCTTTGTTGCCAGTCTGGTGGATATGCAGTGAATTGTTATTGTGGTTTTGATTGTGTAATTTTAAAGTAATTTCTCTAATTACTGAGGTGGTTTCGTTCTTTGTCATATAATTATTGGCTAGCTGGATTTTTGCCTTTGTGGTATGCTCGTTCATGTATTTTCCCCATTTTTTGGTAGGGATGTCTATTATAGTAAGTTGAGCTGTGGATAGAAATCAGTAGGGTACAATCTAATTTTCACTAGATCTAGTGAAGAGACATTTTGGTCTTCAGTTTGTGTGATATAATGGTAGAAACATGCTTTTACAAATTTTGAAAGTTACACATAGTCTCACATTTGTCATTGAACAACTAAAAATTTTATCTTAAAATGTCTCAGAGAAAACGGGTGTAATGAGATCACAAATATATCTTATATTTAGATGTAAGATTAATTGAAGATTATTTCTAGGGAATTGATTAGTATTATTTTACTTTGTTATTATTTAAGTTAAATAAAACCCCATTGAAAATATATAGATACATATTTATATTTGTAGATCCTTAGCTTCTTCTAAGAAATAGTTTTAAAAGCTTAAACTAACAGGGGCACCTGGGTGGCGCAGTGGGTTGTGCATCCAACTCTTGGTTTCATTTCAGGTCATTATCTCAGGGTCCTGAGATAGAGTCCGCACTCGGCACAGACAGCTTGGGGTTCTCTCTCCTCCCTCTGCCCCTCATGCTTGTGCTGTCTCTCTCTCTCTAAAATAAATAAACAAATCTTTAAAAAAAAAAAAACTTAACATGATTGTCTTCTAAAGCCAATGTTATTCCTGTCTCCTAACATCAGTGAATTGTAATATAAAGTGATGAACTTTGATAAAAGTTTTTAAATTGAAAATACATTCAAGATAGACTGGAGAAAAGAATAGAGTAAAAATTACCCCCTTAGAATCTCCTGAATCATAAAATAACAACTATTAACACGCAGGTAAATATATCTACCTGCAGACCTTTATTAATGCTGTTACGTATACAAGCTTGTTTTTTGCAAAAGCAGGATCCTGATGCATATTTCCTAACATTTTTTTTCATTTATAAGGGATTTAAATATTTTCATTTGTTTTCATTGTAACAGACCTGTTGCAGTGGTTTGGTTGGTGTTTAAAGAACAAACCATGATCCAAGGTTCTGTGACAGTAAAGTTCCTAGGGACTATCTGCGAAGGGATGCTAAACAAAACCAGCAAGCCGTGCTCAGCACTGTAGTCATGGTTACATGCCCAATTCCTGCAAGTGCTTTGTGTGGCTATCAAAAACTATTGGCGTTTTTTAGCGTGAGCTATTGAAGTTCTGCTTGAGCAGATACACACTTCTATGTATAGTCATTGTGAACACCTGAATTTCTTTTATTTCATGTCTTGCATTGATTAATATATTCTGCTAAACTGTTATCCTTATGTAATTATAATTCTGAAATCTTGACCATTAGCACTATGAGGAAAGTAATTCATGATACGTTTTTATATAAATTGCCAACTTTGGAACTGCGATCTTTTCACATTTGCTTTGCAGTAATCTCCTAAATTAAACATCAGTTCTCATCAATAAAATACTTAAACCAAATATGAGTTGCAAGATTGTAATTTAAGTATTAATAATTTTCCGTTTAGAACTCTTGGAGTATAATATGCAGCAGAAGCAGTCTCAGATGCTGGAGATGCAAGTGGAGCTCAGCAGTGTGAAGGACAGAGCAGCAGAACTGCAGGAACAACTGAGTTCTGAGAAAATGGTGGTTGCTGAACTGAAGAGTGAACTTGCACAAACTAAATTGGAACTAGAAACAACACTCAAGGCACAACATAAGCACCTAAAGGAATTAGAGGCCTTCAGGTATGTCAGGCTTTCTTATTAAAATAAACCTATTTCGGTGAAGGAAGTGGAGTAATTTGTCACAGACGTTGTGCAGATCTTATAAAAGCATAACATTATACATAATGTGTAAATAGCTTGAAACTTTGTTATTTATAGGAAAAACTATAGTGGAAAGGAAAAACTCCAAATTTTTCCAAATGATAAATTCATGATTAGGTATCGGCATATTCTCTGCTGTGGGTTCAGTTCTATTGGAGACTTATTGTTATATAAGACATGTAATTCTGACTTCTATTTTACTACCAAGTAATTTGAAGTGATATTTATGATCTCAATAGAATTTGTGGTTCACCAACCTAAAATATTACACAAAATGTTTTAAAATATAATGCTTGTGAAAAGGATAAATTGTTGGTGTAAATAGTGGGATATTCTGGTTGCCAAGGACACATTACAAGAACATTCTTTATTTTGAACAGTAGTGATTCCAATGTTCAGTAAAAGACAAAGGAAAATTTTTATTAATATTATTTTGTAAAAATAAATTGTTTACAGTGCTGAATAGTAGTTAATAGTTGCATTACTAGAAACAGTTAATTTGAAATAAACCATAGTCAGAAATCTTTATAATCTTTACATGGCTTATATTTTCCTGTTAGCTAGTTTATAATATGCCTCCACTTTTCAGTGGAAGCTCTCTCTTTCTCTTAATATAAACTTGGTCAAAGTAATTTTATGAAAGTTTGATCGTCTCTGATTTAGGTTGGAAGTTAAAGATAAAACCGATGAAGTACATTTGCTTAATGACACATTAGCAAGTGAACAGAAAAAATCCAGAGAGCTCCAGTGGGCTTTGGAGAAAGAGAAAGCCAAACTAGGACGCAATGAAGAGCGGGATAAAGAAGAACTTGAGGTATTGTTACTTTTGTCTTTAAATGTCTCTGGAAAATCCAAAACAACAGAAGAGAGAGAGTCTCGAGACTTTTCTCTTTCTAAAATGTCAGGCTTAGACTGTTTATGAGGTACAGTAAGTTGTTCACCGTGTATGGAATACTATTATGTTATCTAAACATTATCTATCTAGGAAATACTAATGGTGTGATGCGGTTTTGTTTTGTTACATCCAGGGGTGCATACAGACTGTTCTGCTACAATGTGTGTTTGGGGAATTTGAGTTAGTGCATATACAATTTGATAAATTGGGCATCCATTTCAGTTTAATGCAGAGTAGTTTCGGTTCCTGTTTTCTCCTAGGGAAGTGGAACTGTGACACCTCTCTGGCAGCAGGAGCTCTCACTGCTATATTTTTTAAAAGTTGAAAATAAGTCCCTTCACTCTGGGCTGTCTTCCAAAGAGGCACAGCCCAGCCTTGCACAGCTCACAGCTCACGGCCGGCTGTACTGCACCCACAGTACTCACGTTAATGGTAGCCCCACTGGCTCAGAGCTCTTGTTCCATCCATACATGGTCCTCACTAGCTCTGTGCTAAAAAACTAAGTAGCTGGCATCCCTTCCCTATTAGGTTTTGTTTGTTTTTGTTTTTGTTTTGAACATCCATCTTAGTAGCCTCCAGGCATAGTGAGCTATCTACCTGGCAAGCACATGATATCCCCTCAAGTACTGATTACAATATTTTATCATTACAAATTTATGTAAGTTTTGTGTAGTTTGTCACTAACCCTGCTTTCCCCATAAGCCCTATTATTTTTAGTATGTGACATTGGACAACATGAGGCTTTTCAGGAATTTATGTCACATTATATTGGAAATATTTGTATTTTTAAAGGTCATTATTTCTAGAAGGAATATACTCTGCTTCATATTCCTTGAGTAGGTGTGATTAATGTTTGGAGAGAAAGTATTATTTAGCTTATCTATCTTTTGTTTATATTTGATGAGAATCATCTGGCTGTCCAAATATTTATGCTCTAACCACTAAAAATTTAAGTTAATAAACTGGATAATCAATTCTGTTATCAAATACTACCAACTTAGTATTAATAAAATAGAATTATAGTGTACTTATAAAGAATTTTTAATAATATTAACGAATTCTTAAATTCATCTTTCTCCTACAAGGATTTGAAATTTTCCCTTGAGGGACAGAAACAAAGAAATATTCAGCTAAATCTACTGTTGGAACAACAGAAACAATTACTAAATGAATCACAGGAGAAAATAGAATCACAAAGAGTGCTACATGATGCCCAGTTATCAGAAGAACGAGGTCGAAACTTAGAGCTTCAAGTACTTCTTGAATCTGAGAAAGTTCGAATACGGGAAATGAGTAGTACCCTGGATAGGGAGCGGGAATTGCATGCTCACTTACAGAGCAGTGATGATAGTGGGCAGCCTCGGCCCTCCCTACCCTCTGAGGACCTCCTTAAAGAGCTACAGAAACAGCTAGAGGAGAAACACAGTCGCATAGTAGAATTGTTAAATGAGACTGAGAAATATAAACTGGATTCTTTGCAAACAAGACAGCAAATGGAGAAGGATAGGCAGGTTCACAGGAAGACGTTGCAGACAGAACAAGAGGCCAACACTGAGGGACAGAAAAAAATGCATGAGCTCCAGTCCAAAGTGGAAGATCTTCAGCGCCAGCTGGAAGAGAAAAGGCAACAAGTTTATAAGTTAGACCTTGAAGGAAAGCGACTGCAGGGAATTATGCAGGAATTCCAGAAGCAAGAACTAGAACGAGAAGAAAAACGAGAAAGTAGGAGAATTCTCTATCAGAATCTTAATGAGGTAAATTGACACTGTTTTAAAATATTTTTTAAAAGAACACTACAGCCCTTTGAACATATAATTTTGATACTGGACTAAATTACTTAAACAGTTATGAACAGGCTACCTGGGTGGCTCAGTTGGTTAAGCATCTGCCTTCAGCTCAGGTCATGATCTTAGGTCCTGGGATTGAGTTCCGCATCAGGCTTCTTGCTCAGCAGTGAGGCTGCTTCTCCCTCTGCCCCTCCTACTCTCTCAATCTCTCTCTATCTCTCAAATAAATAAATCTTTTAAAAAAAATAATAGTTACGAACAAATGATTTAAAAAGGAAATTCATAGAAATTTATTTGGAGTATATGTGTTCCCTTGAGAAAAAAATGTGATTCACTATTCATTTATAATTACTGCTTTTTCTTCTTCTGCCGAAAATTGCTAGCCAACCACATGGAGTTTAACCAGTGATCGAACTAGAAATTGGGTTCTTCAACAGAAAATAGAAGGAGAAACAAAGGAATCAAGCTATCCTAAACTGATTGAAATGAATGAAGGAGGAGCTGGCTGTAATCATGAATTAGAAATCATCAGACAAAAGCTTCAACGTGTGGCTTCAAAACTGCAGCATCTGGCCCAGAAAGCCTCTAATAGGTTAGATTTTTCCTCCTGACTTTGGAAATGGCATTCTTAGACAAGCTGGATAGAACCTGCCCCTCAATTTTAGCTAGCCGTGGGTGGGGAATTGAAGTTTCAAAGTTAATGCATGTTCACATTAAGACATGGTATTCTTTAAGAAAACTCATATACCTGAAAACCTTCACCTTGAGCCCTGGAAAGAGAACACTTAAATGTAAGGGAGAAGATAGGTGATGCGGATGTCACCTAATCTGTTAAGTTTGTGCTAGTCAGCACCACTAATTGAGAAAGGTATGTTTTGACTTTTTGTCTTTTTCTTGAAGACTACAGTTTGAAACAGCAGATGATGAAGATTTCATTTGGGTTCAGGAAAATGTTGATGGAATTATTTTACAACTACAGAAATTAACTGGCCAACCAGGGGAAGAGGTAAGACTTTAAAAACTTTAAAGATTTAATGAGGTATATGAATCATTTGAAACTGGCACCATATTTTCTAAAGAGTTTTAATTTTATCTTTTCATTTATTTTAATATTAATAATATTTGTTTTTCCCTAACAGAAGATAGTGAAAATTTGGGGGAAATTAACTTTCATTATCATTAATGAATAATTATAGTGACATTTTATTATATTATGATAACCAAGTTTCTTGCAAGAATAGTCTGGCTTCTACCCTCACCACTCTCAAAACCATCCACAGAATGCCACCAGTGTCTTCACAGTTGACTAATCTGATGAATCAATCTTTTCATTCCCTGTCTTTATTGACTTCTTTATAGCATTTGAAACTTTTGACCTCCCCCATCTTAAAAACCCTCTCTTTTTTTCACAAAAGTGACCAACATTCTCTTATTTATTCCATTTCTTTCATCAGTCACCTTCATGATTTCCTCTTCCTCCTGTCCTCATCCATATTTTCCTCTACGAAATCTCATTCATTCCCACAGCCTGAGTTCTCAGGAGACTTATTTATTGAACAAATACTTAAGTCAGGCATTTGTTATGTGCCAGGTACTATCCTGGGTCCTGAGCTACAATGAACAAATCTGATAAAAAACCTCACCCTTATGGACCTTATCTTCTAGTGGCTTGTGGTTCTAGTCTGTACCTCTATTCTCTAGTCCAGGTTTATCTTTTCCATTAGTTATAGGAACTCTTTCCTTGGGGAAATGGACCCCATAGTGATCCCTTAGGAACCTCACAGGCACGTTCCAAGCTGAGCATCATCTTTCTTTTCTTCTGTCCCTAACCCACGTTTCTAGGCCTGATACCGCCCAGTTTGGAAAGTTGAAAGTCACCATAGACCACTTTCCTTCACTCTCACTTGTGTATCGTAGCAGTGACTAAGGCCTGTGCTTTTACCTCCTAAATATCTATCCCATGTGCCCCTAGTCATTGCCTTTATTCAGGCTTCTAGTATTTCTCACCTGAACTGTTGTAATGACTTCCTGATGTGTCCACCTGACACCAAGATCTGTCTTCCCTAATTTACTGTACTTTGCACGCTGCTACCAAAGGAATTTTTCTAACACATAAATTTTGTTTGTGGCACACTCTTGTCTCAAAGCCATTTATGGCTCTCCGCCGCCTACCCTTAGGTCTATTATTTGTAAAGTGAAGGCAGCCTTTAGCCTTACCAAGCCACTTGTAGCTCCCTAAAAGCAACACACTCTCAAACAAAACCCTTGTGCCTTTACACATGCTATTCCTTCTGCTTAGTATGCCCTTCCCTATCTTCTTTCCTACCTGTGAAATTCTTCCTGGTTATTTAAGACTCAGCTCGAGCACCACTTCTTCATGAAATCTGTTGTTCTCAGTGCCCATTCACATTTATGTGCATTGTTCTTAAACGTTTGTGCTTCCACGAACTTAATGCCATTTTATTTTTCTAGCCTAGCTTAGTGTCCCCAGGTACTTCTTGTGGCTCATTGACTGAAAGACTGCTGAGACAAAATGCTGAGCTGACAGGACATATCAGCCAACTGACAGAAGAAAAGAATGACTTGAGAAATACGGTCATGAAGCTAGAAGAACAGATCAGGTGGTATCGACAGACAGGAGCTGGCAGAGATTATGTACGTCTCATTTTAGCATGGCCACGTTAGAAATATCGCAGAATTACAATTTCTTCTATTTTTACTTCTTAACCCTAATGTAAAAATATTATATATCTGATTCTTAGTAAGATCATTGGAAAATGTTATAGAGGTGACAGTGATAATAATAATAGATATTATTTATTGGGAGCCTTCTCTGGGTCATATCCTGGGTTCTGTTCTTTCAGAGTCTGTAATCCACATTCAGCCTTATACATGAGAAAACTGAAGTCTGTAGTCAAACCAAGAACTGCTTATCTTGTTTTCTTTAAGATTTTTTAATTTATTTCTTAGAGAGAGAGCATGAGACTGGGGGCGGTCAGAGGGAGAAGCAGACTCTCTGCTGAGCAGGAAGCCCAGTGCGGGACTTGATCCTGGGACTCCAGGATCATGACCTGAGCCGAAGGCAGTCGCTTAACCAACTGAGCCACCCAGGCACCCAAGAACTGCTTATCTTAACCAAAGCCAGATACTTTGCTCCCTATGGACCACCAGTGGAACCATGTAAAGAAATGTTCAAATGTGAATTCTGACTGTTCTCATCAGTTATCAGTTATTATGTTTGTGACTCAAGTGAAAGATGCCATTAAATTCTATATTTCAGTTTAATAAACCACTCTGGCAGTTTATTTAAATTTTTTTCCAGTTGAAAACTACAAAATAAATTGCTAGCTTCTGTAACATAAAGATAGGAATATGATATAGGAAAGACTAGTGAGACAACTGTGCAGTCAAATACACGATAACACATCCACAGAGCTTCTGTAGCGATCCACTTCCCTATGGACATGCCAGGTGGTTTTTTCCCCACTTCCCAGTGTGCTGTTTCAGGCCTACGCTCTACATTTGAACCCAGATGGTCCATTTATTAAGGCTCTAGACTTTTTTATTTCAAAGTTCTGCAAAATCTAAACACTTTCCTTGGGGCTAGGCTCCCACAGGGATTTTTAGTTTTAAAATTAAGCAAAGGACCATATACTTAAAATTCGTGTGTATTCTTTACTGTCAGTTGAGATTGGCTTTGAACTCTTCCTGTCTGAGATTGGAAAGCTGAGGTTCCCATAGGGGTACCTTTAATGTGTTTAATTTGGATTTTTTTCAGAGACTTATTCCTAAAAATCATGTAAGTAGGCTCTGGTCTCTGCAGTCTTCTAGGTTTTCATTCAGTGGTGGTGCCAACATTGAAGCCATCATTGCTTCTGAAAAAGAAGTCTGGAACAGAGAAAAGTTGACTCTTCAAAAATCCTTGAAAAGGGCAGAAGCTGAAGTGTACAAACTGAAAGCTGAACTAAGAAATGAAGCTTTACTTCAGAATCTGAGCCCTGATTCTGAACATGCTGCTATAAAGGTGGGAGACATGTTCCATTGAAACATGTACCAGAGTGGGTCCTCTGCTTTTGCCTTGTTTCATCTCTCACTAACCTTAACTGAACAGAGTAAAGAAATTTAGGTGGCACTTAGGCTGTCTCTAGGTCTCACTATTCAGTGTGTGTCATGAATGCAGGTCTTCAGCTGGTCACAAAACTTTAGTGGAAGGCATGCCCCCATGGCAGCACCATGAGCTCATGGCCCCACTTCCCCCATCTCATCCCTAACAGATAACAAAGTTCTCTTTTCCACTGCCAACAAAAGCTCTACCGCTTCAATATCAAAGCATCACCATGCTCTGTGAGATGGTAAGCCCTCTGAAGAGCCTCTCTACTGACTCTGATGAATATTGTAATAAAACTACTTTCAATCCGTTAACATATAATCCAAAATAAAAAGAAAGAAAAATGTTTGGAATATTTTTTTAACTGTGGAGTGAACATAAATTATGACTCTTAAGGGACAGAGAAGATTAACATTGAAAATGTTAATAAAAAAACGTTAAATAGATTAGTGACCCTAATAATAAAAGTAGCTCTATGCAGTTAAGAAAAACCGAGATAGTAATGGAATGACAAAAATACTTGCGGTAAATATGATGAATAGGAGCTAAAATCCAAAATAAACCAGAAACCTAAGTATAAGGTTTATATTTACATTCCACTGACTAAAAAGAGGCAGAAGTGTAAAATTTAAGGTTGATTATCTTTACCTTCAACTTTGCTGATCAGGTAGAAAACAGTAGTAGGGTATATCTGCCATTCTGCTACTACTGCTTTTTTTAAAATAAAATCTAGGTTATCTTCCCCTAGAGAACAATTTGAATAGCTTCTCAATAATGTCTTTTTGTTCTTTTTTTTAACGTAGAGAATTTATGGTAAATACCTGAGGGCAGAAAGTTTTCGGAAAGCTCTCATTTATCAGAAGAAATACCTGCTGCTGTTACTGGGTGGGTTCCAGGAATGCGAAGATGCCACACTGGCTCTGCTTGCCAGGATGGGGGGGCAGCCGGCCTTCACAGACCTCGAGATGATCACCAACCGTCCAAAGGGCTTCACCAGGTTTCGGTCAGCCGTTAGAGTCTCCATGGCAATTTCAAGGTAAAGTGTTGGAAAGAAAGTGCATTTTAGTAGACTCTAAAAGGATTTAGATTTTTAATCCTCTCTTTTCTCTGCCTATTGTGCTTTGCACTCATACAGTATGAGACATTTGCCATCACTAAAACATGTGGGCTTCTTTCTTTCATCCTTTTAGCCAGGGATACTTTATGTTGTACCATGGAGATTCTGTGCAAAGGGCTTCCCAGATGTAGGCAGCTGGTAATTCAGAGCTGGCACATCCAATCTGTTTTTTTGTTTGTTTGTTTTATTTTTTTAACTCTGAATAAGCCCATAAACTAGCTCAGACGTTTAAATAAAAGGGATCACGAAAGGGAAAAAAATGTTTTTAAAAATTACTTAAGGCTACACATTCATTTTCTTCATTGCTAAAATTACCCACTCTTGGGGTTCAGCTACCCAAAGCCCTGGCCTCACTCTGCATTTGAACCCAGGATTAGCCTTTGGGGCATTGGACTGTGCTAGTGCTTTTGTCCCTCTCCGTCTAGTAGTTCCAAGCTAGGAACTCTGGTACTCATTCTGTCTGTGGTTGAAATGGAGCCAGGACTCAAACTCCCTTGAGGGCCTGGCCTCCTGCAGTCCTCTCATCTGAGTGATCTATACCCAGACCCCTAGTCTTCTCCATGCTTCGCCTCCCTTTTATTTATGTAGGAACCAGATGGTCTTGAAAGAATTTTTAGTTTTTAAAATTCTTCCTATCCGGTCGCATCTGATACATCTTCAGAGGGTTTTGTCCTTTTTCCTTGACCTGTCTTTCTTTGAAAAATACAACAGAAGTTTTTAACTAGAAGCTGTCTGAGATCACCTAGTTCAGAATACCATCTCACAGAGGTATCATCTCAGAGGAGACTGAGGCATGGAAATGTTGCAAAGCCAGTACTGATAGAGCTAGGACAATCAGCCGGGGTTCCCAAGTCTCATCCATGTGGGCTCTGTAAAGGAAGCTCACATTTTATCTATCTAATGGTCTAAGACCCTCCTTGCCTCTGCTGTTCCACACTGTTGGCAGGTGGTCCCAGTTTCTCCCTCTTCATCGTCCATTCCTTTTACCACCTTGTACACTCTGTACAGGGTTAAGTGCTGGGAGATGCACTGATAAAGAAAAAAAATATGAACCTTGCCTAAATCCCTAAAGGCAGCTCACTTCCTACTGGGGAAGAACAGTATGCTCATACCTTAGAAGACACTAAATGACAGGTCACAGGAGTTAGTTATTAATTTTTATTGGAAGAATTTGGGAAGGCTCCATGAAAGCCAGTCGCCACTGAAGGACTTCATTCTAACTGCCTCTTTTTCTTGTCCTCTTACATGTTCGTTGTATTTTCACCCTCCTAAAACTGAGCTTTGCAACTGATTGGAATTAAGAAATCAAAATTGGTGTTTAGAAAGTTCCTTGGGCCGGGGTAGGGCAGACAGCACCTCACTACAGCTGGTCTGCTGCACTGCCACCCCCCTTCCTTTTAAAGCCTTACTGTTTTTCACCCCCGATCCCATGGCCTCACTCCTTCCCAGCTTTCCCAGCTCACTGCCAGGGTAAGGGTCTTTTTATTCTTGTTCTATCTCATTTGCCTTGTAGCCTCCATTCTTTTCTCCTTTCTTTTCCTTTTTTTTTTTTAAGATTTTATTTATTTATTAGAGAGTGAAACCATGAGCAGGCTGCAGGGGGCAGGGAGAGGGAGAAGCAGCGGGGAGCCCGACTCGGGGCCCAGTCCCAGAACCCAGGGATCATGACCTGAGCGGAAGGCAAACGCTCAACCAGCTGAGCCACCCAGGTGCCCCATTCTTTTCTCTTTTCATTATTTCTCGTCTTTTCTTTACCTATCCACTTTTCTCTTTTCTGCTTTTGCTGTTCATCTCTTTGAGTCCTAAACCTCTAAAGTCAGAACCTGGTGCTGGCAACAGACAAGACTTCTGGTGCCTCTTGGGGAGCCAGTCTGTTTTCTGTTCCAGTTTATTTTGCCATAAACCAGGAGACATTTGCATAATTTTAGATTAGGCAGTCATGTGACTGTGTTGAAATTTGTTCTGTGTTCATATTCAAATGTGTAACTTTATTTTTGTGGGAAAGTATATTTTTACTCTTTCCATTATAGATGTGCTGTGAAACTTTTTCTTGGCATCTTTTTTAGAATGAAATTTTTGGTTCGACGGTGGCAACGAGTCACAAGTTCTGGTTCCATCAATATTAACAGGGATGGCTTTGGACTGAATCCAGGTGAAGTCAAAATAGGATTTCTTGTGTTTATCATTCTCTTCATATTACTGTATGTGTAATACCTTCCAGATAATGTGTTCTGGAACTTGTTGTCCAAAGACTAGAGCCCTGTAACCAACAGAGCTGGGGACCTTGCTGTTTTAAAGAGTAATGAGAGCTGATTTTTATGGGCCACTTAGTCTGCACTAGGCCCTGCTTTGTCCATGTATTCTCATGTATTCTCCCAATCCCGTGATGTAAGTATAGCTACTGTTATTCTCACTTTATAGAAGAAAAAATGAGGCATGGAAAGCATTTATTGTTTGTCCCAGATTACCCAGTAGGAAGTGGCAGAGCCAGCATTGAACCCAGGCAGTTTGGCTCTAGAGCGCACTCCCCTTACAACTGCATTTAAGGCTCTGATTCCAGATAGGATTGCTATTAGTCATATGGAAGTTATGGTTTCAGGTTTTCACAATTTAGCAGTATTCAGGTTTCTGAGTTTACAAATAGCTTGTGTATAATGGTAACAGTTAAAATTCCTTCTCTCTACACCTAAACGTGGAAACAAACATATGAACTTCAATATTTTAGGCATACAGATGAGCTCAGAAGCTGGGGAGTATACAGAGTTTCAGACACACAGCATAACTGTATTAATGCAGCTGTGTATTGGTATCAAACCACCTTTACATAATCTACCAGTAAATAAGCAGAGAAAGAGGAAATGTATTTGGTACCCAAAGGAAAGTGCCTTGAAATATGCATCCTTACACAGAAACAGCTGAAATTTGCACTGTAATGAGTTCTGTGTTGTAAGTTAGCAAATCTTGATTTCAAGTTTTTTCTAATAAAAGTCAGTAGAATGGTGTGATAAAATATTTTTTTATCCACATCATCTTTTTCCACAAACCACACACACTCAGACACCCCTCACCTCACTTCTAATTATAACTAAAAAGAAGTCTTAAAAAAGAAAATATTCCAATTAAGTAGTTTATTTTCTTTCAGGTATAGTTCTAGTTTATCAGAAATACTTATATTCAAAGGGAAACAAAATAACAGTTCTGTTTTTTCTCTTCTTTAGGAAGAATAATTGAAGATGACTATAAATAGGAGATAGTGTTGTATAGTAGTACAGTATATTAATCTTTTGAGCCCTTCTCTGTTTTGTAGAAATTTTTCAAGGGCTCGGTATTTTTTTCTTTTACGATATGGTATATTTTGGATTACTTCAGGTGCTGAAAAGACTGACCCGTTTTATCATTCTTCTGGTGGGCTGGAGCTATATGGGGAACCGAGACACACTGCATATCGCTCAAGATCAGAGCTGGACTATCCTAGATCTCCGGTACCTTTTCAAAATAGGTAAGAATTTTATAAACACACCTAGAGTAGTTAAATATACTAATACTTAACAGAGAGGGGAGGACAGTGTTAGGGCTTTGACTCCTTTACATCGAAATACCTAAGTGTATGTTTAGTTGCATATTAGTTGTATATAATCTAAGGCTGAGAATCAAAAATAGTTTTTGGATATATACCTGGTTTCCAAGGGTATAGGAAGCCGAGCACTGGGTTTTATATGCAACTAATGAATCATTGGACACTACATCAAAAACTAATGATGTACTATACAGTGGTTAACTGAACGTAATTTTAAAAAATAGTAATAATAATTTCTAAAAAAAGAAAAAGAAAAGAAAACCAAACTGACCAAGTGTTAATTTAGTATATGCTGTGGTTGGACATTGGGAAAAGTATTAGCTAAAATTGACAGTCTCTGGGGATTATGAAAGAAAACTCTGGAGTCTACATGACAAGATGCATTTGTACATACACAGCGTTTATCAAGGACTTCTGCAACAAACACTTTCCTAGACACTTTTATGATGACTTAGTAGCTGCTTTGAGTTTATTAGAAGTTTTTTCCCATATACATCACAAATGCTCAGACATTTGGGGGATACAAATTAAGCCTAGCTTAGTGTCCCCAAGTACTTATTGAGACTCATTGACTGAAAGACTACTGAGGCAAAATGCTGAGCTGACAGGACAGATCAGCCACTGAGTGAAGAAAAGAATGATTTAAGAAACATGGTTATGAAGCTGGAAGAACACATCAGGTGTTATCAACAGACAAGAGCTAACAGATTATGTGCATCTATTTTTAGCATGGCCATATCCTAGAAATATTGCAAAGTTACAATTTCTGCTCTCTAGTTTCAGTTTTTAACCCTAATAATGTAAACATATTAAATATCTGATTCTTAGTAAGATCATTGGAAAATATTATAGGAATGGCATTGATAAATATATTTGTATTAGATATAATACATGTTATATATTACATAAGAATAATTTATTATAATTATAATAAGTAGTTATTATTTACTGGGAACCTTCTTTGATCCTGGGTTATATACATTCAGAATCTCTAATCCACATTCAGCCTTGCACATAAGAAAACTGAAGTTCATAGTCAAACCAAGAACTACTTATCTGCAAAGCCAGATACTTTGCTACCTGTGGACCAACAGCAGACACATGTAAAGAACTGTTCAAATGTGAATTCTGACTGTTCTCACCAGTTAGCAGTTATTATGTTTGTAACTCAAGGATTTACCTTTTGAGGCAGGGTGGAGGCAGGTTGTTACATGACTTGCTTTGTGGATGATTTGGATTCATGTTCATATTTTTAATCTCATAGGTACCCAGGCCCTCCAGCTGATTTAAATCCTGGTTCCTTAGCATGTTCTCAGCTTCAGAACTATGACCCTGACAGAGCCCTGACAGATTATATCACTCGGCTAGAGGCACTGCAGAGACGACTTGGAACTGTACAGTCAGGTACTCCCAGCTTCACTGTGTATTATTATCGGCAGCCCTGTCATGCTGGACAGACCCAGAGCTCTCTGTTCTCTTTCTGAAACTCCTTGACCTTCCTCATTAGATAATCAAATCTTAGAGTTTAGTTCATGCGCTACCAGGTTAGACTTAAAAATTTAACTCAAGACATGATTTATCACCCCAGATTTCACTCCCACAAAAAAAGATTCCCTACTCAGATTGATTAGGTGAAATGCACGGCAGGCACCAGTGTACAAAGTCCTGTGAGGCTTACAGAGTCTGCTGGAGAACATGTTCCCAAGTATAGTGGACTCCTGAACAACACAGGTTTAAACTGCGCAGGGCCACTTATGTGCCGGTTTTTTTTTTTTTCACTAAATACAATACAGTACTATAAATGTATTTTCTGTTATGACTTTCTTAACATTTTCTTTTCTCTAGCTTACTTTATTGTAAGACTACAACATATATCATAGAAATACATTAATTGACCCTATCTTACCTATAAGGCTTTCTCAGTCAAAGGAGTAGGCTATTAGTATTAAGTTATGGGAGAGTAACATTATACATGGATTTTTGGCTGTGTAAGGGTCAGCGCCCCTAACCCCCACATTGTCCAAGGGTCAACTGTAATACATGATGAGGCATGCAAAGTAGGGGTGGAGAGATGAGAGAAGGAAGCAAGTATCTTAAGCATTTAATGCAGCCATTATCCCTACTAGGACCCAGTGCTTTTACGCGTAATCCACGAAACCCGTTCATTCAAGACTTTATAAGAAAGACCTTTTTTCCCTCTGTTCAGAAACACACAAAAATTCATACTTAACAGATATATGGATTCCCTGTTCATTGTGGGAAAATCTCTTTTCCCAGTCTCCCTTCAATTCACTCCTGATTCAAAAGTCTGAATTTTAATTTAGTGTGCTTCAAATAATTCTAAATCAGTATTTTGTTTTTACTTTTGTGAAAGATCCTTTTTTTCCTACTATCCCCACAAACCAGATAGGAATAGTAGCAGGTTATTTTAGTAGTTTGTCTCCTCATATAAGAAATCACCTAAACCAAGCAACTTGTAGTCATAGGAAGCTGTAATTATCATAGCTGGACTTTGGTATGGTTTGGTTTTTATTTCATTTCGAATATCTATTTTCACAAGACTCAGATTTTATTTTATTTTAATTTAAATTCAATTAATTAACATATAATGTATTTTTAGTTTCAGAAGTAGAGCTCAGTGAAGACTCAGATTATAAAGATTATAAAGACCAAAAGATTTTTCAAGAGGCAGGAGGTATAGGGTACAAAACATTCAACCTGCTGGGCAATTTGAAGAGAATCTTAACATTAGTCTGACCTTGCTACAGATTGAGCCACAGTGACTTTTAAATATATATTCAACATCTCTTTTAAAAAATAGTTCAGGGGTACCAGGGTGGTTCGGTCAGTTGAGCATCCAGCTCTTGGTTTCAGCTCAGGTCATGATCTCATGGGTCGTAAGATCAAGCCCTATCACTGGGCGCTGCACTCAGCAGGGCGTCTGCTTAAAGATTGACTCCCTCTGCCCCTCTCTCAACTCATGCGTGTGTGCTCTCTCTCTTTCAAATAAATCTAAAACATAAAAATCAGTTCAAGTATGAATAAGACTTTTTTTAGAAAAATAAAAAGCATTTTTTGTATTGCATATTTTTTTTAAAATAGACTGCAGCTCAGCACAGAGCCCAATGCAGGGCTCGAACTCACGACCCTGAGATCAAGACCCCAGCTGAGATCAAGAGTTGGATACCTAACTGACTGAGCCACCCATGCTCATTAAAAAAAAACATTTTTTAATGGAAGGTAATAGCAATCATCTGCCCTTCATGAATTAGTTAGGCTGGTATAGGTAGCAGTTTGAAATCACTACAGGCATACCTCGTTTTATTGCGCTTCACTTTATTGCAATTTGCAGATAAGCATTTTTTACAAATTGAAGGTTTGCAGCAGCCCTGTGTTTGAGCAAGTCTCTTGGTGCAATTTTTCCAACATTTGCTCACTTTCATGTCTCTGTCACATTTGGTAACTCTCACAGTGTTTCAGACTTTCTAATTAGACCTGTGATCACTGATTTTTGATGTTCACTATTTTAATTGTTTTGGAAGCACCATGAACAGTGCTCATGTAAGACGGCAGACTTGATTAATGTATGTGTTCTGACTGCTCCACCAACCAGCCACTCCTCTGTCTCCCTTCCTTTCCTGGAGCCTCCCTATTCCCTGAGACACAGCAACATTGAAATTAAGCCAGTCAGTAACCCTACAGTGCCCTCTAAGTATTCAACTGAAAGGAGGAGTCACATCTCACTTAAAATCAAGAGCTAGAAATGATTAAGCTTAGTGAAAAACGCAAGTCAAAAGCCAAGATAGGTCAAAAGGTAGGCCTCTTGCACCAAAGAGCCAAGCTATAAATCCAAAAGATAAGTTCTTGAAGGAAATTAAAAGTGCTACACCAGCGCGCCTGGGTGGCTCAGTCGGTTAAGCGTCTGCCTTCGGCTCAGGTCATGATCCCAGAGTCCTGGGATCAAGTCCCACATCGGGCTCCTTGCTTCTCCCCCTCCCTGTGCTACTCCCCCTGCTTGTGCTCTCTCTCTCTCTCTGTCAAATAAATAAAATCTTTAAAAATAAATAAAGTGCTACACCAGTGAACACACAAATGATAAAAAAGCAAAACAGCCTTATTGCTTGATAAAGAGGAAAGTTTTAGTGGTTTGGATAGATCAAAGCAGCCACAGCATTCCCTTATGCCAAAGCCTAATCCAGAGCAAGGCCGTAACTCCTCAATTCTGTAAAGGCTGGAAGAAGTGTGAGGAAGCTGCAGAAGAAAGTTTGAAGCTAGCAGAGTTTGGTTGATGCGTTTTAAGGAAAGATGTCTCCACAGCATAAAAGTGCAAGGTGAAGCAACGAGTGCTGATGTAGAAACTCCACGTTATCCAGAAGATCTAGCTAAGATCATTCCTGGGGGTGGCTACACTGAATAACAGATGATTAACGTGGACAGAATAGCCTTCTTTTGGAAGAAGATGCCATCTAGGGCTTTCATAGCTGCAGACAAAGAGTCGGTGTCTAGCTTCAGAGGATGGGCTGACTCTCTTGTTAGGGGGCTGATACAGCTGGTGACTAAGGTGAAGCCAGTTCTCATTTTACCATTTCAAAAATCCTGGGGCCCTTAAGAATTATGCTAAATCTGCTCTGCGTGTGTTACGTCAGGACAGAGCACCACATCTGTTTACAACATGGTGTACTGAATATTTTAAACCCATTGTCGAGATCTGTTCAGGAAAAAAAGATTCCTTTCAAAATACTGCTCACTGACAATACACCTGCTCACCCAAGAGCTCTGATGTACAACGGGATTAATGTTTACGTGCCTGCTCATAACAACATCCGTTCTGCAGCCCGTGGATCAAGGAGTAATTTTGATTTCCAAGTCCTGGTATTTATGAAATATATTTTGTAAGGTTCTACCTATCATAGTGATTCCCCTGACAGAACTGGGCAAAGTAAACCAGAAACCTTCTGGAAAGGATTCACCATTCTAGATGCCAGTAAGAACATTGATGATTCTTGGGAAGAGGTCAAAATATTAACATGAACAGGAGTTTGGAAGAAGTTGATTTCAGCCCTCATGCATGACTTTGAGGTGTTGAAGACTTCAGTGGAAGAAGTAACTGCAGATGTGGTGGAAGTAGCAGGAGAACTAGAAGTGGAGCCTGAGGATGGGACTGAATTGCTGCAGTCTTATGATGAAACTTTTTAATGGTTGAGGGGTTGCTTATGGATGAGCGACACAAGTGGTCTCTTGAGATGGAATCTGTTCCTAGTAAAGATACTGTGAAGATTGTTGAAATGATAACAAAGGATTTACAATGTTAATAAACTTAGTTGATACGGCAGCAGCGTTTAGGAGGATTGATTCCAGTTTTGAAAGTTCTACACTAAAGAAAGAAAAAAAGTTCGACACTGAGTAAAATGCTTGCAAACGTATCACATGCTACAGAGAAATTGTTCATGAAAGGAAAAGCCAATCGATGCAGCAGATTCCATTTTTGTTTTATTTAAAGTAATTGCCACAGCCACCCCAACCTTCAGGAGCTACCACCGTGATCAGTCAGCAGCCTTCAACATGGAGACAAGACCCTCCACCAGCAAAAAGATTATAAGCTCAGATGATGATTAGCACTTTTTAATAATAAAGTGTTAAAGGTATGTACACTGTATTTTTAGACATAATGCTATTACATGCTTAACAGACTATAGTATAAAGATAATTTTTATTTGCCTGGGAAAACAAATTTATTTGACTCTGTATTGCAGTATTCATTTGATTGCAGTGGTCTGGCACCCAACCTGCAGTATCTGCAAGGTGTGCCTGTACTAATTGGTCTGATATAGGTAGCAATTTAATTTAAAATCATTTACTTGTCTTCTTTTTCTCTCATAGGTTCAACCCAGTTTCATACTGGCATGAGAAGATAATCCTTTGAAACATTATGAATCGAAGTGATTTTAAACAGATTCCCTTTTGTAAATCAGGTTTTGTGCTTTTGTATTGTGGATATTCAGCGGGACCAATATGAACACAGCTTATGATTGTATACAAATCCCTCGCCAGCACATGAAAACAGACTGGAATTTGTACATATTAGCATTGTGTATGTATTCATGCACAATAATCATTAAATTACATGTATATTTGTGGAATGCTAATTTAAATGATTAAATTATAAACCTTGTGTATTTATCGGATGGGTGAAAAGATTAAACTTCTGCACATTATGATACTGCTGAATGTGTAGCTTGAGGTGTCCTGCACTTTTCTTACAAGGCTACTGAATTACATGTTTCTGCCCTAATATATTTGCTACTGGTGATGAAGACAGATACTATCACTTGTAGAGACCTATTTTTGTATAATGGTAGAAGTTTTGAATTTTATGGGGTATTTTGTCAAGTACTGAAATAAAAATGACTTCACCATTTTAACCACATTGTATTTGAACCTTTTTTTTGGAACCTTCTTCCAAAAGAAGGTGTATGTCTTAGTCCATTCAGGCTGCTGTAACCAAATACCATAGACTAGGTGGCTTATAAACAACAGAAATACACCTCTAACAGTTCTAGAGGCTGGGACGTCGAAAATCAAGGTGCCAATAGATTTGGTGTCTGGTTAAGGACCTGCTTTCTGGTTCACAGACTATCATCTTCTTGCTCTGTCATCACATGGCAGAATGGACAAGGGAGTTCTCTGAGGTCTCTTTTATAAGGACATTAATTCATTCATGAGACATCTGCCCCCATGACCTTATCACCTCCCAAAGGCCCCACTTCCAAATACCAACAAACTGAGGATTGGATTTCAACATAAGAATTTGATGGGAGGGGGGGGAACGGACATGAACATTCAGTCAATGGCTGTGCAGATTATCTCATTATCTCATTTTGAGATTTAGAAAGTTGTCCTAATCTTAGATACTATTGGGATTTTTCTCTTGCTCCCTTGAGGAAGTTTTCTATGTAACTTTCAACTTTACATCTACATATAGCATTTTTTAAAAGCTATATTGTTATTTTCATGATTAGTTTATAATTGCCCTATTGTGTTTAGTGTTACTTGTGTCCAAAGGTGTGTCTTTACAAAGCCATGCCTACTAGGATCATGAAGAAATCATTTAACTGAAAAAATCTTAAATTTTATTAACCATAAAGCTAAATGCAGCAGAATTAAGCAGTATTCTTTTTTTCTTTTTAATGATTTTTTATATTATGTTAGTCACCATACAGTACATCCCCGGTTTCCGATGTAAAGTTCGATGATTCATTAGTTGCGTATAACACACACTGCACCATGCAGTACGTGCCCTCCTTACTACCCATCACCGGTCTATCCCATTCCCCCACCCCCCTCCCCTCTGAGGCCCTCAGTTTGTTTCTCAGAGTCCATAGTCTCTCATGTTTCATTCCCCCTTCTGATTACCCCCCCTTTCTTTATCCCTTTCTTCCCCTACCGATCATCCTAGTTCTTATGTTCCATAGATGACAGAAATCATATGATAGTTGTCTTTCTCCGCTTGACTTATTTCACTCAGCATTATCTCCTCCAGTGCCGTCCATGTTGCAGCAAATGTTGAGAACTCATTCTTTCTGATAGCTGAGTAATATTCCATTGTATATATGGACCACAACTTCTTAATCCAGTCATCTGTTGAAGGGCATCTCGGCTCCTTCCACGATTTAGCTATTGTGGACATTGCTGCTATGAACATTGTGGTGCATATGGCCCTTCTCTTTACTACGTCTGTATCTTTGGGGTAAACACCCAGTAGTGCAATGGCTGGGTCATAGGGTAGCTCAATTTTTAACTTTCTAAGGGACCTACCTCCACACTGTTTTCCAGAGTGGCTGTACCAACTTGCATTCCCACGAACAATGTAGGAGGGATCCCCTTTCTCCACATCCTCTCCAACAATTGTTGTTTCTTGTCTTGTCTATTTTTGCCATTCTAACTGGCGTAAGGTGGTATCTCAGTGTGGTTTTGATTTGAATTTCGCTGATGGCTAATGATTTTGAACATTTTTTTCATGTGTCCTGTTAGCCATTTGTATGTCTTCATTGGAAGAATGTCTGTTCATATCTTCTGCCCATTTTTTGATTTGTTTATTTGTTTCTTGTGTATTGACTTTGAAGTTCTTTGTAGATCTTGGATACCAGTCCTTTATCTGTAGTGTCATTTTGCAAATATATTCTCCATTCCGTGGGCTGCCTCTTAGTTTTCTGACTGTTTCCTTGGATGTGCAGAAGCTTTTAAACTTGATGAGAGTCCCATAAGTTCATTTTTATCTTTTGTTTCTCTTGCCTTTGGGGATGTGTCATGAAAAAGGTTGCTTTGGCGATGTAATCGTAGAGGTTGCTGCCTATGTTCTCCTCTGGAATTTTGATGGATTCCTGCCTCACATCAAAGGTCTTTCATCCATTTGGGTTTATTTTTGTGTATGGTGTGAGAGAGTGGTCAAGTTTCATTCTTTTGCATGTAGCTGTCCAATTTCCCAGCACCATTTATTGAAAGAGACTGTCTTTTTCCCAATGGATGTTTTTTCCTGCTTTGTCAAATATTAGTTGCCCAAAGAGCAGGGTCCATTTCTAGGCTCTCTATTCTGTTCCCCTTGGTCTGTGTGTCTGTTTGTGCCAGTACCGTGCTGTCTTTGTGATCACAGCTTTGTAGTACAGCTAAATCCGGCATTGTGTACCTAGCTGTTTTCCTTTTCAGCAGTTCCTTGGCGATTCGGGGCCTTTTCTGTTTCCATACAAATTTAAGGACTATTTGTTCCAGTTCTTTGAAAAATGTCCTCGGTATTTTGATCGGGATAGCATTGAAAGTGTAGATTGTTCTGGGTAGCATGGACCTTTTAACTATGTTAATTCTTCCGATCCATGAGCATGGAATATCTTTCCATCTTTTTATGTCTTCCTCAATGTCTTTCAAGAGTGATTTATGGTTTCTAGAATATAGGTCCTTTACATCTCTGGTTAAGTTAATTCCAAGGTAATGTATGGTTTTTGGTGCTATTGTAAATGGGATGGATTCCATAATTTCTCTTTCTTGAGTCTCATTATTCGGTATTTTGTAAATGCGGCTGATTTCTGAGCATTGATTTTGTATCCTGCCACATTACTGAATTGCTCCTATAACTTCTAATAGTTTAGGGTGCTTCTTTTGGGTTTTCCATATAGAGTATCATGTCATCTGCGAAGAGAGACATTTTGACTTCTTCTTTGCGATTTAGATACCTTTGATCCCTTTTGTCGTTTGATTGCTGTTGCAGCGGCTTTACGATACTATGTTGAATAATAGTGGCGAGTGGGCATCCTTGTCGTGTTCCTGATCTTAAGGAAAGGCTTCCAGCTTTTCCCCATTGAGTATAATATTTGCAGTAGGCTTTTCATAGATGGCTTTTATGAGATTGAAATGTACCCTCTATTCCTACACTCTGAAGGGTTTTTCATCAAGGAAGGATGCTGTATTTTGTCAAATGCTTTTCAGCATCGATTGAGAGGGTCATATGGTTCCTGAGTCTTTTCTTGTTGATATGATGTATCACGCTGATTGATTTGCGAATATTGAACCACACTTGCATCCCAGGTAGCTGAATCCCACTTGATCATGATGGATAATCCTTTGTGTACTATTGGATTCTATTAACAAGTATCTTTGTTGAGGATTTTAGCGTCATATTCATTAGGGAAATCAGTCTGTAATTCTCCTTTTGAGGGGGTCTTTGCCTGGTTTGGGGATCAAGGTAATATTGGCCTCATTGAATGAGTTTGGTAGCTTTCCCTTCTGTTTCTATTTGCTGAAATAGTTTTAGGAGAATAGGTATTATTTCTTCTTTGAATGTTTGGTAGAATTCCCCAGGAAAACCATCGGGGCCTGGGTTTGTTACTTGGAAGGTTGTTTATCACTGACTCAATTTCTTCATAATTAATTGGCCTGTTTAAGAAATCAATTTCTTCGGTTTCAATCTTGGTAGTTTATAGGTTTCCAGGAAGAGGATTCCATCTCTTCCAATTGCTTAGTTTATTGGCATATAGCTGTTGATAAAAATTTCACAATAATCCCCTTCCAATTTCAATGGTGTTGGTCGTGACCTCTCACTTTTCATTCATAAATTTTAATAATTTGAATTCCTTTCTCTTTCTTTTGGATAAGTCTTGCCAGTGAATTCTTTATCCCAATAATATTGATTCTCTCAAAGAACCAGCTTCTAGTCCTGTTGATCTGCTCTACTGTCTTCTGGTTTCTGATTGATTGATTTCTGCTCTAATTTTGGTCAACTGCTTCCTTGTGAGTGGATTGGCTGTCCCTCTGTTCCAGCTTCTGGAGGGAGTGAGAATATAAAAACTGCATTTTAGATTTTTCTATTCTTTTGAGTGAGGCTTTGGATGGCTATGTATTTCCCCTTAGGACTGCCTTTTGCAGTATCCCAAGGGTTTGAGACCATTGTGTTTTCATTCTCGTTGGTCTCCATAAATTGTTTAAGTTTATTTTTTGATTTCCTGGTTTATTGAGTCATTCCTGAGCAGGGTGGTTCTTAGTCTCCAAGTGTTTGAGTTTCTTTTCCAAATTTTCCCTTGTGGTTGAGTTCCAATTTCAGAGCATTGTGGTCTGAGAACATGCAGGGATAATTTCAGGAAATCTTTTGGTATCGGTTGAGACCTGTTTTGTCATCCCCAGAACATGGTCTATTCTTGAGAATGTTCCATGGGCATTAGAATAAGGAATAGTATTCTTTGGTTCTGGGGTGTAGTGTTCTATATATATATATCTATGAGGTTCAACTTTCGTCAAGTATGGCATTCAAAGCCTTTGATTCTTTGCTTAGTTTTTGCCAGGGTTGTTCTGTCTATTTCTGATAGTGGAGTGTTGAGGGTCCCCTACTATTAATGTATTTTTATCTATATGTCTCTTTATTCTGGTTAAGAGTTGGCTTGTGTATCTTGCTGCTCCCCTGTTTGAGGCATATATATTTATAATTGTCATATCCACTTGTTGAATACTTCCTTTAAGAATAATATAATTGCCCTTCTGCATCTCTAACTATAGTCTCTAGTTTAAAATCCAATCTATCTGATATGAGAATTGCTACCCCAGCTTTCTTTTGAGGTCCATTTGCGTGAAAGATGGTACCTCCATTCCCTTACTCTCAGTCTGAATGCATCTTTGGATTCAAAATGAGTCTCTTGTGGAGCAACAAATGGATAGGCCATTTCTTTTTATCCAGGTCACCACAACCCTGTGCAGTTTATGGGAGCATTTAAGCCATTCACATTAAGACTGAATACTGAGAGATATGATTTTTAATGATGCCATATTGCCAGTAAAGTCTTTGTTTGTATCGGTTGTGACTTTCTGTTCTGTATCCTCTTGGGGCCTTTTTACACTTTATAGAACCCCCTTAATATCTCCTGTAGAGGCTGGTTTCGTGGTTACAAATTGGTTAATGACTGGTGATTCTGGAACGCTTTTATTTCTCCATCATTCCTGAATGACAGCCTTGCTGGATAGAGGATCCTTGCTGCATGTTTTTCTCTGAAGAGCTTTAAAAATGCTCCCCCCCAACCCTTTCTCATTCCAGGTCTGTGTAGACAGGCCCTAATTCGATACCTTTGCCTTGGTATGTAGAAATTTCTTTTGCCCTGGCAGCTTTCAATACTGTATCTTGGATCTAATATTTGCAAATTGCACTATGACGTGAGCGGGTGTAGGTTTGTAGGTGTTGAGCTTGGGAGAGTCCTCTCTCGCCTCTTGGACACGAATGTTTGTTTCCCTTGCTAGATTAGGAAGTTTCCGGCTACAATTTGTTCAAATATCTACTTCTAGACCTCTGTTTTTCTCCACCCCCTCGGGGATGACCAATGATTCTGACATTGGATAGTTTCAGTGAGTCAGTAATCTCTCGCGAACCTCATCTGGTGGGCGTGGATTTTTTTTAAGTCCAGCTTCTTTTTTCGTTTTTTCTTCTACTAACCCATCCTGCAATTCACTAATATGTTCCTCTGTCTCGGTGACCCTGGCCGTCAGAGCCTCTAGTTTTGATTGCATTTGGCTCATAGAATTTTTAATTTCTGTCAGATTCGCTCTCATTTCTGTCCTTAGGGATTCTATATTCTCAGTAACATTTTCATTAATACTTTTTCAAGTCTACTCATCATCTTGACCATTGTTACTCAAGATTCATTTCCTGATAATTTGGTTACATCCATATGCATTTATTTCTGTGGCAGAGGCCACAAAGACTCATTCTTTCTTTTGCTGGGGGGCCTCTCTCCTTCTCGTCATTCTGATGAGGAGAGGTTGCGGGGTTGTCCAGAGCCCAAATTATTGACTGGGTCCCAGGCCGTGCGCCCTTGTTTTATAGGGATCTTAAGGATGTGGGGTTCTTCTTTGAAGATTTTATTTATTTATCTGAGAGAGAGAGACAGCAAGAACGGGAACAGAAGCAGGGGAGTGGGAGAGGAAGAAGCAGGCTCCCAGTGGAGGAGCCAGATGAGGGACTCCTTTCCGGAACGCCGGGATCATGCCCTTAGCCGAAGACAGGCACTCAATGACTGCGCCACCCAGAGCGCCCGGCTGTGGAGCTTTTGATTTTTCAGCCTGCCTTCTGTGTTCTGGGGGAGGGGCCTGCCGCACCGATACTCAGGCAACCCTGTTTGGGTAGAGTCTCCGTGTTCCCTGCGAGGGGGGATGGGGATGGGCACGCTGTGAGCCGGTATTTCCAGGCTTTTGTTCTCTGGCGGCTTTCCCTGCGGTCTGCTGTGCCTCTTCTGAGAGTCAGAGCAGCAGCGGCCGAATCCCAGCCTCTGTCTCAGAACAGAGGGATTGCGGCCCGTTCTCCAGTGATGTTCTGGCCACTCTAACTCCATTACTGTTGGTGCTGCACACCCGGCGTCCCTGCCCTCACTTCCAGGGCCAGCGCGTCTCTGTCCTTTGTGTTTCTAACGCCGTCAGCCGCCCGCACGCGCTCCCAGATCTCGGGGTCTCAGTCTATTTCTGGTGAGCACACCGGGATTCCAGAGTTCCGTGAGAAGCCTGGTGGCGCGTGCACCCGGTTCAGGGTCTCAGTCTGCTGTTTCGCGGGTGCCGTCCGCGAGTCCGCCCACTCCCCCGTGCAGGTGGCCCGCCAGCTGCCAGCCGCCCTGTGCGCGCTCCGGGAGCTCCCGGTCAGTCCGCTGTATCGCGGGTGCCGTCTGTGAGTCCGCCCGCTCCCCTGTGCAGGTGGCTACCACTTCCCGGCGCCCGAACTCGGCAGCTCCCTCCCCCTTCCGTTTATCTTCTGATATCTGTGCACGGTTTCACGGCTCCCCGCTTCGTACGTCAATACTCAGCACTGGAGATGTTCATTTTTAGAGATCCAGATGTATCTTCCTGCGTCTCAGGCTGCTTCCGTGGTTGTTTAAGATGGTCTGGTACCTATCCAGCTCGCAGGGGACCGGCTGAAAAAGGGGTCCCCTACTCCTCCGCCATCTTAACTCTCCAGAATTAAGCAGTATTCTTGCTGTCCAATCCAAATTCCAGATTGGGAAGCTCTCATAAAGATGTAAATCTCAGCATTTCTGAACCAGAATCCTCCCTGAAATATGGCAGCTCACTAAAACAGCAAGAGGAGTATTTAATGGTTACATCCTGAGGATTTTGTCTTACCACTGGACATTCTATGATTTCATAGCAACAAACAGGCTATGGTAACAAGTTCTACAGTCGCGGGGATTTCAAATTACCTAATTTTTCCATATTAGCAGCTGGGTTCCAATTAAGAGGAGTTCCAGAAATAACAAATGTATTCCAAAGCATTTAGTTGAGTAGAACCTTTTGTAGTTAGCATAGCTTGCCATTCAAAGCCCTTCTGCTGTGAGAGAAAATGGAGAAGGTAGCAGATGGACAGGTGTCCCATTATCTGACCGTCAGCCTTCCTTATGACATCAGGCCTCTGCAGTCCAACTTGTCAATGCTTCTTAGTCATGAGTCAGTGGTTAAAAATTAAATCTATTCAAAGCCAAACTATGGAAAGAGCCCAGATGTCCATCGACAGATGAATGGATAAAGAAGATGTGTGTGTGTGTGTGTGTGTGTGTGTGTGTATACACACACACAATATATATACACACACACACATATGTACAATAATGCATATTGTGTGTGTGTATATATGTGTGTGTAGTGGTAGAATATTATGCAGCCATGAAAAATTGTAATCTTGCTATTTGCAACAACGTGGATGAAACTAGAGGGTATTATGCTAAGCAAAATAAGCCAATCAGAGACAGTTTCGATATGATCTCACTTGATATGTGGAATTTGAGAAACAAGGCAGAGGATCATAGGGCAGGAGAGGAAAAAAACAAGACAAAACCAGAGAAAAACCAGACAAACCATACATAAGAGACTGTTAATCTCCGGAAACAAACAGGATTGCTGGTGTGGAGGGGGCATGGGAGGGATGGGGTGGCTGGGTGACGGACTTTGGGGAGGGTATGTGTTGGGGTGAACACTGTGTTGTCTAAGACTGAATCACAGAGCTGTACCCCTGAGACAAATAATACATTATATGTTAATGTAAAAAAAAATTTATTCAAGTCTAAAACAAAATATTCACTAAACACAGACTAGCCTTACTCAGGGTTTGAACTTTTTTTTGTGCCATGAACCTCTGTAGCAGTCTTTTTGAAAACTATGGGTCTCTTCTCAGAATAGTGCTTTTAAACACATGACATCTTTAGGGTTGCAAAGGAAACCAATTACATGGAAATAGTATATTTTTAGAAATAAGATCTAGCAGTTGATCTAATAACTAACATAATTTTAAAGTAGTGATGGAAGTAAAAGACATTTCAGGAGATCTGAAACATCAATGTGATGTTTCACATTGTGATGTCTCAAAATCATGGGTACTGCTAATATAGTATAGTTTGTTGCTTCATAATAAAGGAAGTACTAAATTACAGTTTGAAATTAGTACAAAGATGGAATTTTTTTTTTCCATCCAAGTTCCTAGATTCCTGAATTCTACCCACTGAAGCACACCACTTTACAATTAGTGAATACAGACTATATTTTTTCTCAGAGATAATTTTAATGTGAAAAACTCTAACAGCAGAGATTTTTGCCTTCACAAATAGTTTAACATGAGTCCTCTAGCACCTTTCCCTTATGCATAAGGGAAAATATTTTGGCCTCATCCAGTAAAAACAGATTATGTGGTCAAATCACAACAGGTATATAGTCAGGTCCCTAGTTACACTTTGAGTGGATTCTTGAACGCAGGCTGCACACAATGCGACCACTGGTTCTACTCCCAAAGACCCTCACTGCATGTTACCTTTACCTTAAAGCCAGAGTTCCTGATCTCTGATTTTTTGTTTTTTTTTAAAAAGCTTGTTAACCTAAATTAAGTTTTAATAAACAGAACTAACAGAAACATCCCTAATTAGATTCTAGAGAGGAAGCAGGAAACCACCTAGAGCCGAAGAGAACAAGAACTATTCCTTAAGGACTTTATTATGGGCTTTCACATTTATGTCACCATGTGGAACCAGAGAGAAATTTATCAGGTAGATAAATATGTAATATTTAGTAATTAGATCAAGATACATGTGCATTCTTTAGTATTATTAATTTTTAGGAAATGTAATTACTAAGTCATTGTCAGATCTCTCTGTTTCCTGGAGACAATGCTTCTTTCAGTTAAAATTTCAAAGGACATTTTTCTACAGCATAGCTCCATCATTGCTAGGTATCCTACCAAAACAATTGATGGGATTCTTTTTTATCCAAGGCTTTAAATATGAGTTTATTCCCTACCCACCCATCCTCACTCACACACACAAACACTACCCCGTAAATAAATAACCTGAGGTTTCCAAGTATCTCCCTGGGCCTCTGGGCCTTTTTATACTTGCAGATCTAGTCCAAGATGTAAATACCCTGAACTTACTTTCCAAGAGCTATATTTGTTGTTAAAATTAATACCTGGAAACTGTGTTAAGAATCTGTCAATTACCAAGATCCCCCCTAAATAATTTCATACTAATGAGTTTGATTTCCTTAATAGCCATCATAAAACATTAGGAAATATCTGAAATGCCATTAGATATGATGGAACTATTCAGTTAAGAAAATACAAAAACCATAAGTTAAGCTAGCTGTCTTTTAAAATTACACTCAAAAAAAGAATACACCAGGAGCTGTTTTGTAAACTTCATTCTCTTCAGATGCTTTTGCGGTTTACAGTGATGTTTCACATTGTTAGTTCCTTGCAGCTTTTCATTTTGATCTTCGTTTGTATCGGATAACTGGGTTTTCAGGGGTGTGAATCATGGTTGTATAATTCACAGTGGGAAAATATCCATCATTGAGATCAAATTCATATAAACGAAGCATAGTGGACCAAATTGTCTTGATTTGAACATAGGCAAAATTCTCCCCAATACAACGATGACGCCCTGTCAAAAAAAGAAAGTTTTCTAAGAATCAACTGAAATTCTTTTTCCTGTGTTTTCTCCTGGAGTGATAAATTTGTTTACAGTTTGGAGGGATAGCAGATACAGAGATAATATAGGAAAAAGTTGACATATTCTTTTCACATAAAAGAATGTAAAATATAAAATAGTTAATAAAAATCTCAGGAGATTTTCAAGATTTTTTTTTAAGGGAAACAGCACTTGCATAATTATATAGTGACCCTTCTAATTACTTTTTTTGAAATGTCACACCTATCTAAGTTTAAATATATGTAAGATTTGAAATCTATGATGACAATCTACTTTGGGATTATACTAGAATATTCTTAGCTTCTGTGCCAAGAGCGCCCTAGTTAAAAGTCAATATGGGGGCGCCTGGGTGGCTCAGTTGTTAAGCGTCTGCCTTCGGCTCAGGGCGTGATCCTGGCGTTCTGGGATCGAGCCCCACGTCAGGCTCCTCCGCTGGGAGCCTGCTTCTTCCTCTCCCACTCCCCCTGCTTGTGTTCCCTCTCTCGCTGGCTGTCTCTATCTCTGTCAATTAAATAAATAAAATCCTTAAAAAAAAAAAAAAGTCAATATGAACCCTTCAATCAAAACTTCAAATGCCAGGGGCACCTGGCTGGCTCAGTCAATGGAGTGTGTGCAACCTTAATTTCGGGATTGTGAGTTCAAGCCCCATACTGGGTGTAGAGATTACTTAAAAATACAGTCTTTAAAAAAAAACTTTAAATGCCATTTCAAAATAAGAACAGAAGAAAAAGGGATTTAATAAATCAAAATACAAACACATACCTAGATCAAAATTTAAAAGGTTATATACGTGTAAAAACTGACAAGTTGATTCTAAAATACATATGGATAAAAAATACTAATTCAAAAGGATACATGCACCCCAATGTTTATAGCAGCATTATCTACAGTACCCAAATTATGGAAGCAGCCCAAGTATCCATCAATTGATGAATGGATAAAGAAGATGTGGGGTGTGGGTGTGTGTGTGTATATATATATATGTATACATATATATATGTGTATATATACATATATATATATAAAAGGGAATATTACTCAGCCATAAAAAAGAATGAAATCCTGCCATTTGCAACGATATGAATGGAGTTAGAGACTATTATGCTAAGCAAAATAAGTCAGAGAAAGACAAATGCCATCTGATTTCACTCATGGAATTTAAGAAACAATAAACAAGCAATGGGGAAAAAAAGAGGCAAACCAAGAAAAAGCCTCTTTATAGAGAATAAACTAATGGTTATCAGAATGGAGGTAGGTGAGGGAAAGGGAGAAATAGGCGATGGGGATTAAGAAATCACTTGTAATGAGCACCGGGTATTGTATGGAATCACTGAATCACTATATTGTACACCTGAAACTAATGTAACATTGTATGTTAAACTAACTGGAATTCAAGTAAGAACTTTTTTAAAAAAATGCATATGGAAATACAAAGGAGGACCTAAGATATGCAGAGCAGTCTTGAAAAAACAAAAACAAGCTGGAAGATTTAAACTGACTTCAAATCTGACTTCAATACGAAAGGTACAGCAACTATGATAATGTGGTTTGTAATAAATATATATCCTTGGCACAGAGCTCCTGAAACACCTTGGAATTTCTTAAGAGCAAAGAGCAATAAAAGAAGGAGACTTGTTATTCATAATAAGCCCCTTTCAACCACACTTGAGTTTGTTAAAGAGGGGACTTTTGGAAATCCCCTCAGAGTCGGGCCTGGCTACCAGGGGAACCAACCATGTGCTTAAACGGTTAGAACTTAAAGCCCTAACCCCTGACCTCCAGGAGGGAGAAGGGGCTGGAGGCTGAATTAATCACCAATGATGTAATCAATCATGCCTACATAATGAAGCATCCACAAAAATAGCTATAGTATGGAGGACTGAGAGGTCATATTGGGAGAGCTTTCCAGATTGGTGAACATATGGAGATGGTGGGAGTGTTGCATACCCGGAAGGCATGGAAGCTCTGTGCCCCTTCCCCCATACCTTGCCCTATGCATCTTCACTCAGCTGTTCCTGAGTTGTATCCCCCTCTTTGTAATAAACTGTTAATCCAGTAAATAAACTGCTTTCCAAGTTTTGTGAGCCATTTTAAGAAACTGTGGAACCCCAAGGAGGGGATCAAGAAAACCTCTGGTTTACAGCCCACTAGTCAGAAGAACAGGAGACAACCTGGACTTGTGATTGGTATCTGAAGTGATGGGGGGCAGGGGGAATCTTGTGGGACTAAGCCCTTAACCTATGGGGTCAGCGCTAACCCCAGGTAGATAGTGTCAGAACTGAGTTGAATTGTAGGAAACGCAGTGGGTATCCACAGAGAATTAGTGTGGGGGAAAAACACCCAAACAACATTTGGTGACCAGAAATGTTGTCAGAAGTGTTCTAAGTGCAAGTGTAGAGTAGAAAGTGGGGTTCTTTTTCTTTCACAGCAACCAAGACCATGTGGTTCTGGATAGGGCTCAACAAACAGAACAATGGCACACAGCAAAGAACCAAGACATACTTTTACGGTTACCTGATTATCAAGAAAGGCAGTAAATAAAAGAAGCCAATGAAGAAAAAGTCTTTTTAACACATGGTATGGGAATAACTATGTATCTAACATTACAAAGGGGGGGGTGCCTGGGTGGCTCAGTCAGTTAAGCGTCCACCTTTGGTTCAGGTCATGATCCCAGGGTCCTAGGATCGAGCCCTGCTTTACGCTCCTTGCTCAGGGGAGAGCCTGCTTCTCCGGCTCCCTCTGCCCCTCCCCCCCTTTCTCTCTCAAATAAATAAAATCTTATAAAAAAATAAAAAAACCCTCAATTCCTGTCTCATACCAAACTCAAAAAACTAATTCCAGATGATCATAGGCCTAAACATAAATGCTAAACCATCAAAAAATTTTTTGAAGATTTTATTTATTAGAGAGCACAAGCGGGGGGGGGTGGGTGGCAGGGGGAGCAGAGCGAGAGGGAGAAGCAGACTTCCCACTGGGCAGGGAGCCTGACTCAGGGCTCGATCCCAGGACCCTGAGATCATGACCTGAGCCAAAGGCAGCCACTTAGCCAACAGAGCCACCCAGGTGCTCCAAACCATTAAATTTTAATAGGGAGTAATAGAGGAGAATGTCTTCATGACTTGGGGCCAGGCAAAAGTTTTTAGACAGGACCAGGAAGCAATAACAATTTTAAAAATCAGTAAATTAGATTTGATTGAGGTTATTCATTTGTCAAAACAAGGAATATTGACTTGGGTATTTCATTGTAAAATTTTATATCAAAACTAGAATACTGAACTGTAGTTTGTTATATACTTGCTGAAAAATTCAGAGAGACATATACTGATGTGTACAGTTTACTTTGAAAAGCACCAAAAAGTAAATGCATTGATGGACGGATATGTGATAAAACAAGTATAAGTAAAATGTCAATGGCAGAATCTAGATAATGGGTATATGAATGTTCAGTATAAAATTCTTTTGACTTTGCTGTGAAATTTTTATTAAAATGTCAGGGAAATTTTAATAATAGAAAATATAATTCATGTATTTTAAAAAGGTTATATATAAAAGCCAAAGAGACAAACTTTTTTTGTCTCTAAATACTTAAGCCAGAAAGAACTAATGCCTTTCAATCTCTCTGACCTTCCAAACCTCATAAAGTAATAAGCTCGGTAACAAAAGATGGTTTTTCAGGGAATACAAAAAGATCAAGTCAAATTACTGCAATTGAAAAAAGCCTTGCTAAAGCCTTGGTTTCCATTTCTGAAAAATGAATAAGACAGTTCCTTCCTCATAGTGTGGTTGTGAAGATTAGAGAAAAAATTAACAAAAAGTGCGTATTATTAGCACAGTGCTATGTGGCCCTTAGGTGCACTTACTTCTAGGAGCCCTATTTAAAAAGGGTGTTTACAAACCATTCCATATTCAAATATAACAACTAAGGAGAGGCTTGGCTTACTCACAGGGAGATTAAAGGATTATTTTTAATAGCAGGAAACTAGATGTATCCTAACTATGAATTAAGAGAAAAATGGATAAATTCTGATGATTCACAAAAGGTAGTATTATGAAAATGAATAAGCTACATGCTACATGCTCCAACATGGAAAAAATTACACCATTACAAAGTCATGAAGAAATTGGACGTACTTAACATCATGATCATATGGGCTAGAAGAGTGTTCCCCCAAAATTCATGTCTACTCAGAAATCAGACTTTGCAGATATAATTAGTTACAATGAAGTCATACCAGGTTAGGGTGAGTCCTAAATCCAATAATGATGTCCTTAAAAGAAAGCCACGCACAGACTCAGAGAGACACCCGCAGGGCATACGGCCATGTGACGAGAGGCAGTGATCAGAGTGATGCAGCTACAAGCCAAGGAATGCCAAAGACTGCCAAGAGCCACCGGAAGCTTGGAACAAGCAAGGGAAGACTGTCTCCCAGAGCCATCAGGGAGAGCAAGGCCCTGCCAACACCTTGATTTCAGGCTTCCGGCCTCCAGAAAGATGGGAGAATAAAGGTCTATTGTTTTAAGTCACTCAGTTTGTGGGAGTTATAGTAGCCCTAGGAAACTAGCACAATGATGAAAAATTTGAGGGAACACTATCATATATTCGGAGAGCTCAAAGATATATAATATAACCTCAGAGAACACAATTAGGGGATGTTTTAAACACAATGGGATGTTGAAACAGATTACAGCTTTTTTTTTTTAAGTAGCCTCCACACCCAACAGGGGCTTGAACTCATGACCTGAGACCAAGAGTCACGTGCTTTACCGACTGAGGCAGCCAGGTGCCCCCAGATTACAGCTTTAATATAAGTTTTTAAAAATGGGAGCTGTCCAAAAAACAAAATGAGCTGCCATAGAAGGTAACCTAGCAATCTATTACCTAAAAAAGTTCAAGCGCAGTCCAGGCAATTACCAGTTTAGAAATGATTCCTCTTTGGGGCAGATTTTGGGCCACAGAACTAATAGCCCTTCCAACTGTTTGAACAGTCTCCGACTTTTATATGTGGTATTATATACCATATTATTAAATTTATTTATTGAAGTTACTAAGATCAGAAGTTCTTAAAGGACATTATACTTTATGTGTGGAAACAGTGTGACCCATGACAAAAAAGTTGTGCCATTTCAAATCTCTTTGGAAAGACTAAACAAGAAGTCAGAAAGTGTTTAATCTGTAGAGTACTAATGAACAGAGAAATTAAGGGGTCTGCCTACATAATTTAAGGATGGTAATTGAAATGCAGAAGTTTGCAAATCTATGCAAGACCTGCCAGATTTAAAGACCATTTTATCCTAAGGATACAGACAGAGCACCAAAAAGTTGACTGACAATCCAGAAGAGCTTCAATTTTAACAAGACTGAGTTTGCTCTTTTCTGAAACACTGACAATCTGTTATCATATTTAGCCTGAAATAATTGCCTAAATGGTGTGCTAATTCCAGTGGTTCTTTAGAACAATTTACAAAGAGCTTTAAATACTATTATAAGGGAAAACAGGTGGACTATAAAAATTAACCCTGAAAAAACTAAATTGGATAGAAGGTAATAGAGTATTATATAAGGATTCACAAAACAACTTCCTTTAGTATAAATAAAATACTTTTTCCAACTTGGCAAAGATTATACTCCTACAAATGTTTTCAGGAATGTCCCTATGAGGAAAGGAAAAGGTACTTATAAATAAAAGTCATATGAATTATTTGGACAGACATAAACATTATCAGAACATTTCAAATGTAAAATGGTATCTTACCTGCTCCAAATGGCACATAAGCAAACTTCTCTCCTGAAGCTGGATTGTCCTGTAAGTAGCGATCAGGATTAAAGTCCAGACGTTCTACCCATGAGTCTTTAAGTCTCTGATTGACAGTGGGAGACACACACACCTGATGTCCTGGAGGAATGGTATACCCTGCCACGGTCTACAAATAAAAGCAACATATTTCATTAGATAATATAGAACTATTGTACCAAATAACCAGACCATTGTGTAATAAAGCATTAACACACACGTGATCTACATATATTTAAAAACTAGATAATAGGCCAGCTAAAAATTATTTTAACTTGGGGCGCCTGGGTAGCGCAGTCGTTGGGCGTCTGCCTTCGGCTCAGGGCGTGATCCCGGTGTTCTGGGATCGAGCCCCACGTCAGGCTCCTCCACTGGGAGCCTGCTTCTTCCTCTCCCACTCCCCCTGCTGTGTTCCCTCTCTGGCTGGCTGTCTCTCTGTCACATAAATAAATAAAATCTTTAAAAAAAAAAAAAATTATTTTAACTTAAGATGATTTCCAAGTGACCCAACATTGGGCTGGAAATTTAAAAAAGCCATAATGTCTCGGAGTTAGCAGAGGGATATCAAGGAGCCTTTCACAATCCATATATTTCCATACTATCAGGATTTTTAACAAAACATGCTTTTCTTTAAACCAGGAAAAAAATATACTACCATTTTTAAAATCCTCATTGTAAAATAAAAATGCAGGGAACAGATTAGCATGTATATGCTCAAATTATATAAAAATATCTATATAAATAAGATATATAGTTACATATCAGAATTAGAATATAAAAAATTGAAATGATATGGAAATGATTATTCTACTTTTTTAATTTAAAAAATTCTCTTTGCTGTTATATTTCTTCTTTGGGATATATTTCTTTCTGGGGGCATGGAAGGGGAGATCTAACCAAGAGACTCACCTGAGGAGTTTTGGCCATTCTCATCATGGTCATTATGGGAGGTCGAAGTCTCAATGTTTCTTTTATGCAGCGATCAAGTAAATTTAGATCCTTCAGCTGGAAAGGGAAAACATTTCCTGAGTTTTATAAATATTTAACTTACTTCAACAGTATGTATTTAAACTTCTGGGTTATAATAAGATAGCTTATACTGTGGTAGAAGTGCAGAGGTATCTGAAATTATCTTGGTCTGACACAATCCAAGGTCAACAAGGGAAAGAGAGCAAGATACCCTCAGTACAAGAGGTAATCACCCTGAAGAATGGCATAGTAAGGACCTGCAAAAATCCACTTGTCTAAAAAATGAAAACACTAGCAAAAATCATGCTACCACATGGATGACACTTGAAAACATGCTAAGCGAAAGAAGCAGTCACAAAAGACCACATATTGTATGATCTTGTTTATATGAAATGTCCAGGATACGGCAAATCCATACAGACAAAAAGTAGATCAGTGGTTGCCAGGGGCAGGGGCAATGGGACATGACTGCTAATGGGTACCGGCTTCCTTTTGGAAGTGATTTAAATGTTCTAAAATTGTGATGGTTTTCACAATTCTGAATATATCAAAAAACAGTAAATTATATACTCTAAATGGACTGACTCTATAGTATGTAAATTATATATCAATTAAGCTATTATTTTTAGTGTTACAAAATCAGGAATGAAAGAGACATCACTGCTGACCTTACAGAAACAGAAAGGATTATAAAAGAATACTAACAATTGTAAGCAACTAATTACGTCACCTAGATGAAAATGGACAAATTCCTAGAAGGACACAAACCGAAGACTCAAGAAGAAACAACATATGAATAAATGTATATAACAAGTAATCAAACAACTTTGCACAAAGAAAAGCGCAGACTCCAATGGCTTCACTGGTGAGTTCTAACCAAACATGTAAGAAAGAATTAATATCAATCTTTCACAGACTTTTCCAAAAAAATAAAAGAGGGAACACTTATAAACTCATTCTTTGGGACCAGCATTACTCTGTATACCAAAACCTGTCAAAGACCTCATGATAAAACTACGCGTCAGTACCCCTCATGTGAACACAGATGCAAAAACAAGGGGCTCCTGGGTGGCACAGCAGTTGGGCGTCTGCCTTCGGCTCAGGGCGTGATCCCGGTGTTATGGGATCGAGCCCCCACATCAGGCTCTTCCGCTGGAAGCCTGCTTCTTCCTCTCCCGCTCCCCCTGCTTGTGTTCCCTATCTGGCTGGCTGTCTCTCTGTCAAATAAATAAATAAAATCTTTAAAAAAAAAAAAAAATCCTCAACAAAATAATAGCAAAGTGACTCCAACAGTAAGACATTTCAGGGAGGGCTATGGGGAACTTTCTAAAAATAAAGAAGCTAAGCAATTTAATCTGTAGTAAATAGAATATATCAATTGTCCCCTTTAAAAACTAGCCATTCATTAGATACTCAAAATCATAAAGCACAGCAATGAAACTAAAATCCAACAAACCTGGTCAAAAGTTAAAGGAGGCAGATCTTCTCCACAGACTGTTTTCTGTTCTAAATAACATTTTTCTTGAAGTATTTTGTCTCTGGCCAAAAAGAAGCCCATCCAGGCACTAGTAGTTGAGGACGTGTGCTGGCCTGCCAATAGCAGTCCAATAAGCATGCCTGCCACTTCGTCATCTGTCAGAGGACGGCCGTCCCTATGGAAGGAGACACGCACAAATTTAACAGTTTGGCAGCCCCATTTCCTGCCTCCACATTTAAATAAAGGGTCCTCGTGAATAAACTTTTCAGGTATAACAGTCTCTTGCATTTGTCCATCACAAGTGAGAATTTTTTTTCCCTGAGGGGAAAGAGACAGACCAAAGTAAAGTATGATTTTCATTACAAAAGATGTCGATGTAGTTTGTCAGCAGACGTTTCCCCATGTGTGGTCCTCAGGCTTCAGGAAGGCAATGGGATCCCAGTAATTCGTGTCTCATCCATTTAACAAGCCCAAGGCTCATAGCTACTAATTTTGTCAACATCACTACTTTTTAACTGGACATATTCTTTAACTTTGTTTTAATTTTTAATTTCCTCTTTCGGCTTAACATGTGATCCGAACAGCTCTTACTTGTAAGTAGAATCTAGTAAGGTTTGGAGAATGTCATCAATTTTTTCTTCTGACTGTCTTCGCTTCTGGATTGCTTTATAGAAAATATTCTTGATCTCTCGATGAGCTCTGTCCCTGCGTCTGCAATTCAAAGACAAAAATGACTAAAAAATAATGCCGTACTTTCTGGCACCAGATTCATTTTGAAAATAACCAGGACCTAGCTTAAAGCAACCTTATCTAACTAACTTGAATGACTCTAAAGTAATTGACAAAAAACTCAGAACTGAAGGAAAAAAAGAAGCCATGAAAATCTTATACTGTTAGAAATTTCTAGGGTCCTTAAAGGCAAGAAATGTGTCCTAACATATATAGCCCTGATTCTTAACATACTTTCTGTGTTCTAACAAAAGGTCTAAAACAAGACTTGTGATTATTCCTTTAGAATCATTTTCCAGTTTAACAGAAAGCAGAATACTCCTTTAAATTAACTCCTTTAAATTAATGAAATTCCAATTTTAACCAAATTAATTCTTGAAGAAGATGGACAGTCATTCTGATATTTCTATAGGATTCAGGATTTGAATAAACCTAAGATTTATTTAGGATGTTCTAAACAGGATGTGATTCTCTTCTTCATTTTCTGAAACAACATGGTTTTGTAGGCGGCAAAAATACTAGTAGTGTCAGAAAACAAACTTCAGGTCCCCAAATCTTCCCTTTAAAGTAAGGTGCTCACTAGGTAACAGATACTCCAAGTGTTTTACAAAATGAATTACCCACTTTGACCTCCTGTGACGTAGATGTTCTTAGCCTCATTTCACAGGCAGCTGCATTGAATCACACAGCCAGAAAGCAGTGGAGCTGAAATTTAAAACCAGGCAATCTGACTGTCTAGCCCCTTCATAACTAAGCTTTCCAATAAAAATTGCTGCTCTGGGGCGCCTGGGTGGCACAGCGGTTAAGCGTCTGCCTTTGGCTCAGGGCGTGATCCCGGCGTTATAGGATCGAGCCCCACATCAGGCTCTTCCGCTATGAGCCTGCTTCTTCCTCTCCCACTCCCCCTGCCTGTGTTCCCTCTCTCGCTGGCTGTCTCTCTCTCTGTCAAATAAATAAATAAAATCTTTAAAAAAAAAAAATTGCTGCTCTGCTATGTTTGTAAGACTGTTACTGAGGAACTACTAAGACAATGTGGGCAGAAGACATTTACCAATAAGAACACAACAGTGCCAGGAAAACATAGGGCCTGTTTTAAGAAAGGGAATGGAATAATTTGGTTAAATCATTTGGTTTGGGTAAGACAGAGAAAGACTGGACTGAAGTGGGAAAGGTCTATCATACCAAGCTCAGGAATTTCTGACTTCATCCAGGAGATAGAAAAGGTAAAAACGGGCTTGTTGCACATTTCTGGAGGACCCACTACAGGCTATGAATGAAAGCATTTTGAAAACTGCAAAGCTCCTTACAAATATAAAGTATTAGGAGTTCCAAAGAATTCCAGAGAATCTCTCCTGGCTTTCCCTTTTTCTGCCCTCTTCATCCTGTAACTATATAGAAGTAGCAGAAATAGAAGGAAAAGGAGTACCAATTTAACTCCTCCCCATCTCTCACCTGAACAGAAATGAATCAACAGGTACAGAAAGCTCACTAATACTCAAGACACTAAACCATATGTCGAGTCCCATAAGCAATATTTCTTTGTATCAGATGGTCCCCGCCCTTAAGGAAATCCCAGTATAGTTGTAAGAAAACAAAGAGAAAAGTAAAGAAAGGCACTTACTACTTCAAAACAAAGAAATTTCACAATAGACTATAAAACAGTCAAATATTTTCAAATAAGTGCATAGATGGGGAGTATCACTTTTAGGAAGAGTCCAGAGACTTTCTTGAGTAGACGGAATATGTGAGATTAGGAGGTTTTAAATTAGAACAGCTAGACAACAAATGACCTCGTTTATAAACTGAAACAGAGCTTGAATGAGCTTACTATATAAAGAAAACCTGTCTTGAATTCTTAACAGAAGAATGGGGCTCATGATCTCTCCTAATTTGTCTGGTTTATGTTTATTTTTTATCTTTGTTAACACAAAGCATACCAACACTACCGCAGTTCTACAATTACAGCAAGTATAGTGTCTTTATCATACCGGAAACTAGGCAACGGGAGCCAACCTGGCAGCAGCCAGGCCGCATGGCTAAAACCTCCATCCAAATCTGCATACAGCTGTGCCACTTTCTCATTGAGTTGACTTCTGATTTCCTTTCCATGTAAACAATGGCTGGCTGTTAAAATTATGAGCTCAGAAAGAGCTTCAAACAAATCTAGAGGAAAAAAGATCATTCCCATTACTATTGCCAAATATTCTTTTGAAAGTTTCTGCTTTCTTAGAGATACAAAAGCATTACAAAGGTAAACTGAGAATAAAAACCCAAGAACCAACAAGATCTTGTTTGAAGCATCACAAAAAGCCTACAGACATATGGACACAACAAAGAGAGGCAAGAAACTCATGATGGGAAGCACCTCTGGACAGCCAAAATAGAGGCCACAAAGGCATCTCTGAACCTCACTCATGACTCTTCAACTTGAAAAAATAAATTGAACATAAAAATGAATATAGTGAGAGGCTCCTGGCTGACTGTACAGCATGCGATTTCAGGGTCGTGAGTTCGAGCCCCGCAATGGGTGTAGAGTTACTTAAAAAGAAAATTTTTTAAAAAATGAATAAAGTTACAGGAGTTCCAAGTCGCAGTGTAACAAAAGCAGCAAAAAAGTGATTTAGTGCACATGAGGTGCTTCCCAAAGAACAACAGTCCAAAAACTGAAGAACAGATTATTTTGCCAGTCAAAATCAGGAAGACCAGGACTACAAGTTGAGGTCTTGACTATATATAAAAGAAAACTGTAGCTAATCATCAATTGGTATATCCCAAGCTAGAGACAGATGCGTCAGGGAAGCACATCTGGATGACATTTAAAAGTCATAAAAATTACCCAGTTAATGCCTTGTTTACAAGATGAACTTCCAATTATCACTTGGCTTTCCAAATAGATTTGCCAATGCAGTTAAGTAAATTCTGGTGTTCTCAGTGCTATAACTTTGTCTCACTTGTATTTATTAAGTTGGCATTTTAGTTTATACACCAGCTTCTTGTGTGGTTAGAAATATATCACATCAGCTTTAGGTGTATTAAAAATAAAATCGAGTTTCTGGACCTTTTACAGAAACTGAAGACCACACCGAGAACATGGGGACTCACACAGACACACAGAAAGCTTGGTACCCTGTAAGCAGATGTTGCTTTCTGCTTTGGGGTGGCAATTTTCTCTGAAAGGAACACTTATTGTCCAATATAAAGAATAGATTCACATAAATATCCAAAGAAGATCAAATTATACTCGTTATACTCTGTACATAATGCAAGAAAGCATATAATACATTTGGTGGTACAGTAAGCCTATGTATTTAAATTTACCTTTTTCATGAAATAAATCATTCCCATACAATATCAGATAGATAGGGTATTACATTCAAAATTAAATCATTTAGACTTTTACTTGCTCATGGGAGTTAAAAAAAAGTTATTTATTGTCTTAAAATGACCTTGCAAAAAGTCTTACGTTCAGTTTATTTCAAAACTTAATAATTTTTAGTCATTTTTATATTATTTATACAAATGAGCTGAATAACATGCATGTTAATTAACCCATTTTAAAGTTTTGCTAAGTGAACAGCAATAATCACTTCCTCTCAGGTCTTTTTAACTCTATGGTTATCAAAATATATTCTTTCCATTAAATCTAAGCTGGTTTTTACATATGTTGCAGTTGGTTTTTCATTACACACACACACACACACATTCTTATATTTCTAGTCATAAAAAAGTAGAAATACTAGGACAAATGCGAAACCAAAACAGTTTGCTTACTTTTTTCTCCACTTTCTCCCCAACTCTGAAAGTATTCTTTTGTTTCTTTCTCAATTATAGAAACGTGCTGTCTAAAGTGGGCTATGTTAAGGCCAGTTTTTAACATTTTCTTCTGTTCCAAAAATACCTTCAAAATATTAACAGTATAATACCAAGCATTAAAACACAATTTTGTTTTATCAGAAGATTCATTTGGGTTATTATGAACTCTGTAACACGCAAAGCAAACAATATTCTAAAAAAAAGATGCTGAAAATAAAAACAGTAAAAGGATTTTTTAAAACTACACCAGACATGGGAAACTTAGAGCATTTACATGGATCTGAAGGAACAGGTACAGAGATACCTGGTATGCAAGCCCTCAACTAATGATAAATTAGGAATCCCACTGCCTTTCCTTCCTACATATGCATTTTCCCACTCCTAACCCCAGGGCTTCCCTTTCCTATCCTGTTATCTTCTAGGATCCCAACCCAACCCAGATACCAACACAAGCCCCCAAAGGTTCATTATGTTTCCATATCATTTTTCTCCTACTTCACATATTTTCCCATTCCATTCCCAAACAAGTATCATTCCTCTTACTGTCTTCCAGAAGTTTAATGAGAATTCAATATACTCTGACTGAAATAAATTCACACTAAGCCAGCTAATGGTTTTAACCCATTGGGACATTCCTATTTTAAGACTCTGATCAGCAGTGTGAAAAAATGAACAGATATATCTGACCAGAGGGATTTTCTAGGGTTCTTGCTTTTGGCCTTGAGGAGCCATTCATTCCCCCACACCTCACTCATCCCCAGAAATAACACTTGATGTCAACTCTTAACTGCTACACTAGGATACCAGGTCATGTGTGGTACGATCTCAGCCAGAGCCCACACCAAGCTATTGAGCAAACGATCTCATTTGTGTTTTGCATCAATTTGTAGGACTTTAATATTTGACTTTAGGAGGGGAAAAGAAATCACACAAACTTCTAAAACCAACAATCTCTAGCTCAAAATCTCTAGCTCAAGAGAGCTCTTATGCTAGAATTTCAGGCAGGAGTGGAGGCATGGGAGCCCCTTCCGGTGAAATAATGGGATTTTCTTGTTACCCACTCCAATCAATGCCCTAAGTTATCATTGATTCTCTTTCTTTGTATAGGAAACCTTTGAAATTGCTTAGCCCATGCCTGCAGCTATAAAACAGAATACCCATTCTTTGTCGGTTACCCAGGCCTTTTCTTTTAAATGTCTCATTCTTCAGATTTTTGAACCAAGGAATAAATTGTTTCTACATTCTAAATGTACAATATTACACTACTAGTTATAACTCTTATATTATAGATTTGTCTTTCTTGAAGATAACAGTGTCACCTACTGGATTAGGCACATCATATGCAACGCCCTTCCCAAACACAGGTGTTGTCAGACGACCGTAGACATCTTCTGCATTCAGGTCCTCATTTTTACTATTAAAAAGCAGTGCAGCAGCATCGCTCCCCAAAAGGTAAGTAAATGTCTTGCCCACCATGGTAAAACTAAATACGGGTCCATACTAAAGAAAGAAAAGTAGCCATAGTGATGATACTGAAAAATATGTATCACGAAAAGAAACACTAATTTATTCACAAAACATTTTTGAAAATTAAAACATGCATAAACATTAATGCAATTATTCACCCAGTCTTTGTCCAGATTTATAATTATTTTCATCCAGTTGCAAGTGAAATATAAACTTTTTATTCTGCTTTTTTCAGTTTATACTGAAAGTATTTTCTATCCTTTACACAGACATCATAATTTTAATAATTATTCTTTCATTATTGGACATATGGGTGATAGGTCAGTTCTTTACTTATTATGGATAATACTGCAATGAGTATCTCTAAGAATACAGATTATTTTCCCCCTTGGTTAAAGATAAATTTATAGGCGTCACCAAAGTTATGACCTTTCCTATTGTACTTGCTATGTAAGGACATCAGAAGTTTGTTTAGTTATCCAGTTTACTACTATCTCGCCAACACCAAATAATTTCATTTTTAATTTTTTGTTAATCTGGTTGGGTGTTAAATGCTTTACCTTGCAGTTTTCTGAGTATTATTAAAGACCAGGCTCTGGGGATACAACTGTGAACAAAAATACTGTCTCTGACTCATGTAGTTTAGTCTATTGAAAAAGATACAACTTAATCAAATAATCACATTAACAAATGTAAAATTGCAAATGTGACAAGTACTATAGGAAAGAAAGCAACTCTACGAGAAGAGAACTGATAAAACGGTGACCAAAGAGAGGAAAGGCCAAGTGAGCTGAGGCTTGAAGGATGAGGAGGAGTCAGCATGGCAGCCGGGCATGCACAAAGATCCTAATGGATCCTAATGGGGGGCAGGGGGAGGACGAGATGAGAGCTGAGTCTGCAGGGCCTAGACCTCTACAGTCTCATAAGCCATATTCAGGAAGTTTTTTCCTTATAAGCAATGGAAAGCCATAGAAGATTTTAAACTGCATGGAAGGGACACCCTGATATATGCATATTTTAAAAGAAAGATCCCTCTGGCTGCTACATGGAGGAGGGAGGAACAGGAGCAGAAAGAATGTCAGAGGACCAGTTAGAGTCTATTGCAGGAACCTGATGATGAAAACTGGCCGCATGGTAATGATGGGGCAGTGCACACAGAAGCAGATGGATACCGAATTATTTTGGAGAGAGAATCTACAGACGGCAATGGATTGAGACAGGGAGAGGGAAGTATGAAGAATGAATCCTAGGCTTCTGGAAAACAGAAAAATGGTGAGAAGAGAAACAGGACAACCAGGATTGGAGAGAGAAAAACCAAGGGGTAGCCTTCAGAAATGTTGGATTTCAGGTGCCTTTGAGACAACTCAAAGAATCACGTGGGAGTTGGCACATCCAGGTCTGGAGCTTGAGTAGAGACCTGAACCAGAGACAGTAATTTGTGTGTCATCTACCTATGCCTGGTAAGTGAGCTGCAGGTTAGAGATGAGATCACCTAGGAAAGACTAAAGGCCAAGGACCAAACCTCCATGAACCCCAACAGTAAATGCCCAGGCATGAGCCCACTAAGGAGTTAGAGAAAAATTAGTGAGAGAAATAAAGGGGAAAAATGAGAGGAGCCACATTTAAGGAGCAGGGAGTGTCACCAGTGACAAATACAAATAAGGGATCAAGTTCATTGAAGTAGGACACGGAGCTCATTAGTGAAGGGGCTGACAGACTACGGTGGACTGAAGAGTAAGTAAACAGGAGATGCGGAAACAGAGACCGTAAGTACAGAAAACTTGCTAACGGGGGAGGGATGTGAGAGGAGACTGAGTAGTCAAGAGAAGCTCCAGTCTTTTTAAATGAGTGACTTTTGAAAATTTTTCAGAGAAAATGGGAAAGATCCAGTTGAAGGAAGTCACTACAGAAAGAAGAAATAATAGCATAAGGTTCCTGAGACCAAATATGGATTGAGACTCTAGCCTCCAATAGGAAGAAAAATAGTATAAGATCAACGTGATAGCACCCTAATGGGCTCAGAGCCAGACTGCCAAGGTTCACATCCCAGGTCCTCCACCTGTTAGCTGTTGTGACCTTGGTCCTAGAGTCAGAGAACTTAACCTCTCTGTATTTCAGTTTCCCTCATCCATTAAATAGAAATAATAGTGGCTACTATTATCAAGATTAAATATATATCATTTTGTCCATGATATGTGTGTGTGTATATATACAGATATTATAGATATATTAGAAAAGAGTGTGTCGGCCATAGTAAATATTATATGTGTTTATTACTATTATTATTATTATTATTAAAAGCACAGACTTGGAAATTAGACCACGTGTAAATCCTGGCTTGGCCACTAGCCAGCAGTGAGCCCAAGAACAAATTATATAACCTGTTTCTCAGTTTTATCATCTATACAATAGATTTACCTGAAAGGATTTTTATGGAGTCAGATAATCTATGTAAAGCACTAAATTAGTGGCACAAAGTAAGTGTTTTATAATTAGTGTAACAGGAAGAAAAGAGAATGTATGTTTGAAAGTGGGAGCATGAGAGAGTTCTCTTGGATGGTTTTATATCTCTAAAGAGGAGACAAAGTCATCTGCTTTGATAGGAAGATTCAGAAGTTTAGAAAAGTGAAGGTTTGAATCATCATTGTGGGGAGTGGAAAGTATGCCAACTATACTTTGGCATAACACGATTGTTGAGCAGTGTTCAAAGGTTCAGGGTAGGGAATCATGAAATTAGGAAGGAACTCATCTGGTGCAAGGAAGAAGAAAAATCCCTCCGAGTCTGGGGTTTTACCAGGTAAGCAAAATGAAAACATCCAGGGCAAGGAAATGTATGGCATTGGCCACAGTGTAAGCAAAATGGTGGACCACTGTCCCAAACTGGAAAACGAAGAAAAGGAAAGAAAGGAGGCTCTTAGATCAGGAGAAAGTAGTGGGACCCTGGACTGGAAGATCTAAAGAGGTCAAAGAATGGTTCTAAGGGGATCCCTCCTACATTGTTGGTGGGAATGCAGGTTGGTGCAGCCACTCTGGAAAACAGTGTGGAGGTCCCTTAAAAAGTTCAAAATTGAGCTACCCTATGACCCAGCCATTGCACTACTGGGTATTTACCCCAAAGATACAGACGTAGTGAAAAGAAGGGCCATATGCAACCCAATGTTCATTGCAGCATTATCCACAATAGCTAAATCATGAAAGGAGCCGAGATGCCCTTCAACAGATGACTGGATTAAGAAGCTGTGGTCCATATATACAATGGAATATTACTCAGCTATCAGAAAGAACAAGTTCTCAACATTTGCTGCAACATGGACGGCACTGGAGGAGATAATGCTAAGTGAAATAAGTCAAGCATAGAAAGACAACTATCATATGATTTCTCTCATCTATGGAACATAAGAACTAGGAAGATCGGTAGGGGAAGAAAGGGATAAAGAAAGGGGATAATCAGAAGGGGGAGTGAAGCATGGGAGACTATGGACTCTGAGAGACAAACTGAGGGCTTCAGAGGGGAGGGGGGTGGGGGAATGGGATAGGCTGGTGATGGGTAGTAAGGAGGGCATGTATTGCATGGTGCACTGGGTGTTATACACAACTAATGAATCCTCAAACCTTGCATCAGAAACCAGGGATGTACTGTATGGTGACTAACATAATGTAATAAAAAAACATTAAAAAAAACCCCAATCAGTGTAATTCACCATATTAATAAAAGATATAAATCATATGACCACCTCAAAAAAAAAAAAAAAAAAAAGAAAGAAAAAGAATGGTTCTAATGGAAGTAATTGTAGAAGCAAGAAGCAAGCCAGGAAAAGAAGTTGTTTGTGTTCTAAGAATAAAGTGTCTAAATTTATATTGTGGAGCTAAAATAGTTAAGAGTGACAACAATTCACAGTGAGACTGTGGAATAAATGGTTGAACTGGTTTCGGAAAGCTCACTAGAGAGAAGAGGAGCAAAGATCTGAATGGCCATGGTATCCTGTGGGTCATCCAAGTGAAGCCACACATGTGTAGAGCAGGTTAGAAAATTCCACAGGTGACTAGTTAAGAAAAAGGAGGGTCAATTAGTATCAATTTTAACCATGATCAGTAAGTACAAAATTTAAGCTAGTGGTTTTTAAACCATACCTGCCAGAACTTTCTTCAGTGATGTCTTAGAGGTTACCCAGGACATGGGAGAAGTTAAGGGAATCTCCAAGACCCTCCAACTCTTAAACAGGAGCAGCTCCAATTTAATTGGTTTCCTATACTCGGGATAAGTCTAAGATTACACTTTTTTTTTTTTTTTTTAATGTTCTGCCATTTAAAGAAAAGTTTGAAAGGCACTAATTTCTTTTCCTGTAATTATTTGGAAGACGTACCTTCTCATATGCATTTTCTAGGAATTCAATTGGACTTTTCCCAAATGCTATGGCATGTCCAAGGAATGGAATTGGAGAGAAAATGTATGGTGGACTTTTCTGCAAGAGAAAACAAAAAACTGGGGTTCACATTTCATTTTGAGAGATATCCAGTTTCCTGACCAAACAAATGAACACGGTCCAGAATATGTCCAATATTATTTATTGGCTGTTTCTTAACCATTAGCAAAAACAAACAAACAAAAAAACAGGAAAATCAAACTATATTGTCTTTACCACTACCACTCACAATTTAGTTCTGGAATCTCGCCTAAAGGAGGTATAGAAAAATACAAACAGTAACTTGAGGTATGGAAAGATGTGAAATGTTTAAAAGCTACATTTATCATCTCATCCACTGATTTTATTTAAGTAGGCTCCACACCCAGCGTGGGGCTTGAACTCACGATCCTGAGATCAAGACCTGAGCTGAGGTCAAGGGTCAGATGCTTAACTGAACAACCCAGCGCCCCTCATCCACTGATTTTAGAGAGTAGATCACTAGCAGGCACTCCTTTGCACTCACTATAAAAGGTACTTTAGGCGCCCCAGGTTTTAAAAACGACTTGGTTAATAGTTCATACGTTCCATTGTCAGTAAACGGGCAGTTTTAAAAGCTACTTGGTGTTGGCTGGTTAAGGATGCATTCATCAAATAATATTAGGTAAGTATTAAGCTAGTGGTCAATAAAGACACTAAATTAAAGAAACTTTAATGATACTTCATTATCATCATAAGGGACAATCCAGTCACTCCCACCCTATCAAATACNCCCCCCCCCCCATACAGATATAAATCGCCATTAGGTGCAATACTACAGCCCATAGGACATGGAACCCCACCAGGGCAGTGACCAAGATCACGGCCACCAGGGCTGCAGCTGCCAATGGCAAAGTCTATAACACCACTATGGTGGCCAGTACAGCCACCAGTCTGGCCACGGCCTTTAGGGGTACCAGAACCCCGGCCAGCACAGCAGCCATCACTACGACCATAAACGCTGCAAGCACGACCCCCACCAAGACCAGACACGCGGCTACCGCCAGAATCGCTACATTGCAGGGCCTCCAGCACCAACGCCAACAAGGCCATGGAAGTCGCGACCACAAGCAACAGAGCTGCGGCCACCTCCCCGTCCCCAGTGCGCCCGCCGTCGCCCCGCTAGCCCTTAGACCACAGTGGTCGCTGCATCCCCCGCCCAGATCCCCCGGGGTGCACGTACCGCCCCGGCGGGCAAGGGGGCCAGGTGGCCGACTGCGAGGCGGAACAGGTAGACCAGGCCAAGCGTGAAGGCGCAGGCGATTAGCAGCATGGATAGGAGGTTGCCGCCGGTCACTCGCTCCATCGCCTGCCCCAGCACCGACCCGCCCGCCTGCAGTAAACCCAGCAACATCATCCTGACCGCCGGAGCAGCCACTACAGTTCGTCAGAGACGCTGGAGGCCGAGGTCGCCGCCGCTCCTCCGAACCGATGGAGCGAGTACGGCCGGCAGATGGGCTTCAGGAGGCGGCCCCGGCCCCCAGGTCTCCTACTATACCCAGTCCCACCCCCTACTCTCGGCTCCCGCGCGCGCCACACTGTACGTCACAGAACGGGGCGGGGCCTGGTGCTGGCCACGCCTCCAAACTGAACTAATTACTGCCGAGGTCTCCTTACGCCAGGAGAGAGACCCTGAAAAAGCAGGTTGCCCCTATAGTACGAGTGGTACGGAGACAGAAGAGAACGAGCGCTTAAGAGGCGATCACCCCCTGAGAATCGCGGGCCACCTGAGCCCTGCGTGCCTGGGGTGCGGGGCACCACGACACGGTGCCGGGAAAGGGCGGGCGGAGGGATCTCAGAGCGAGGTTTGCGAGGAGACTGCGGCGTCAGTGGCGCGCTCTGTGATTGCACCCGTCGGACGTGAGGTGATCTCAGCTTATGTCGCGTCAGCGGGCGGGTGGCTTGAGTTCCGCCCCGGTGGCTTGAGCACCGCCCCTCGTCTGAGCACGCAGACCCGCTGCAACTGAGCCTCTCAGGGCTCAGTCGTCTCAGTCCTGAGGTGTTGGAGAGACAGCATGGTCGGGAAAGGGGAAATTGGAAGGACGTCGTCTACACACGGAAGGGTGGGACGATGAGGTCAGTCCCATGCCACCCCAGTTAAAACCGGTCTGACAGGTATTAATATACGGCATAACGATAACAAAACTTGGTTGCTGTCTGGATTACACGGAAACAGGTTTTCCGAAATAAATTTGTCATTTATAGGCCGTCGCGACCTATTTGAGGCAACATTCCCCAAGAGCGGTATTTACTCCAGAAATATTTTAAAGCGGAAGTTCAGTCCTAAAGCTACAGTCACTTGGCCACCCCCTCCTCCTATTGTCTCAAACAAGCGTGTATATATAATGACCACCAAATTTAATTCCCCTTCTATATTACTCTCACGAGTTCCCGACCATATTCATGTATTTATTCAATCACTATGAAGAGCTAGGTATTGTGCTAGGTAGGCACTGGGGATAGAGCAGTGAATGAGAAAACTGCAGCACCCTCAGGAAAGGAGCAGGAGTATCTAATTGCCTGTTCAACATCTCTACCTAGCCGCTTAACACTCATCTCGTTGTCAGTAAATCCCGAACTGAATTTACCTCCCCCCGCCCACGGCTGCCATGCTGCCCTTTCTGTAATGCCATGTGGGAAGGGCACCACTATCCACCCCATTGCCCTCCTCCTTCATTCCTCATATTTAATCACCACATCTTACAATTCCACCATCTTGAACGTTTCTCCATTCATCACTACCTTAGGTCAGATCTCATCGTTGCTTGTCTGCGTTGCAAAAATACCCTACCTGGTACTTGTCCATTCTTGTCCTTAATCTGTCCTCCCTACAGTTGCCATATGTTGTATCTCTAAAGCACTTTGTAATCATCTCTGTAGGTTTCCTCTATTAGAAGATGAGAAAAGGGATCATGTCTTAATTGTTTTTATATACTGCCTTTATCCTAATATCTACCATAGCAGTTCTCAAATTGTGGTCCATAGCCCTCTGGGTATCCCCAAGAGCCTTTCAGAGTATCTGCATAGTCAAAGCTCTTTATAATAATACTGTTATTTGCTTTTGCACTGCTTGAATTTGCCCTGATAGTGTATAATCAATAGTAAATACAAACTTCTTGGACCTTACAAAAATCAAAGGCAATGACACCAAACTCTAGCAGTCATTATTCTTCAATGCCATGCACTTGCAATAGAAAAATAAAATTATCTATGTCCTTGCGGAAATTGAGAATGTTAATTTTATTAAAGTTCAACCATTGAGTGCATGTATTTTTTAACTAGCAGATTTTTTTCATGGAATAACATTTTGCTTGAAAGAATGACTGCCAAACTCTAGTCATTCACATGTGGGTATTTGACATTTTCTTTTTTTTTTTTTTTTTTAAGATTTTATTTATTTATTTGACAGAGAGACAGCCAGCCAGAGAGGGAGCACAAGCAGAGGGAGTGGGAGAGGAATAAACAGGCTCATAGTGGAGGAGCCTGATGTGGGGCTGGATCCCATAACGCCGGGATCACACCCTGAGCCGAAGGCAGACGCTTAACAACTGTGCCACCCAGGCGCCCCTGACATTTTCTTGAAAATGAAATCAGCATGTCCTTTTAAGGAAAACCATTGGCATTAATTGTTGTCAATGATAAAATTAAAGCTTTCCAGTGGCTCAGTCACTTATTGATTGATTTTGGCTCAGGTCATGATCTCAGGGTAATCAAATCGAGTCACATGTCAGGCTCCATGCCAGCTTAAGATTTTCCTTCTTCCTCTCCTTCTGACCCCTTCCCTCTGCCCCACCCCACTCACACTCTCTCCCTCTCTCTCAAAAAAGAAAAAAAGAAAAAAAATTTAAAGCTTTCAAATAAAAATTAAGAATTTTAGAAAACATATCTACCACTGTAAACTTGACAACGTACTAATTCTTGAGACTTTCCTGCAGAGGAAAATTTAGTAACAAAAGGATTTTGTATAATAAAATGTGTCAACATTAGAATCTTTGCATAATTCATTGAACCAGTATTTTCTTTTTTTTTTTTAAGATTTTATTTATTTATTTGACAGAGATAGAGACAGCCAGCGAGAGAGGGAACACAAGCAGGGGGAGTGGGAGAGGTAGAAGCAGGCTCATAGCGGGGGAGCCTGATGTAGGGCTCGATCCCATAACGCCGGGACCATGCCCTGAGCTACCCAGGCGCCCCTGAACCAGTATTTTCAAATGACTGATGCATGATGTTACAAAATCATACATGGGTAAAACATTCATTCAAAGTACAAGTTAGACCAAAAGATTTTCATAGAATATAAAAGTTAATTGATATACCTCCAGATTCTACATTGCCACTAACGTTTAAGATACTACCACTTATTTTAAAAAATTGCCTATAAATATCCGGAAAAGTTATTAAAATATTCCTGCCTTTTCCAACTATACATCTGTGTGAAGTTTATATACTTCAACCCAAACAATGCACATGGTTGAATACAGAAGCACATATGAGAATTCCAACTATCTTCCATTAAGCCAGGCATTAAGGGGATTTGGAAAAATATGAAATAGTACCATGTATCTCACTATTTTTTTGAGAGAGAGAGCAAGCACAAGCAGGAGTGGGGATGGGCAGAAGGAGAGAGAGAGAGAATCCTAAGCAGGCTCCACACCCAGCACAGAACCCCATAGGGGGGCTCAATCTTACCACCCTGAAATGATAAGCTGAGCCAAAATGAAGAGTTGGAGGCATAACCAACTGAGCCACCCAGGTGCCCCACTCACTATTCTTTTTTATTTGAAAACATAACTATGTTCGTTAAAATGCATTGTTTATTTTAACATGGGCTTGTTATTTTTAATTCATATTTTTATTTCTCCACCTTAATTTGTATTACTGTAAATACTTACACGCATTTTTTTAAAGTTCTTTAGGGCTCTTAATAATTTATGAGATTGTGAAAGAGTCCTGAGAACAAAAAGTTTTAAAACTGCTGACCTAGAATATGAGTTGTGAGGCTTTCAATTTTTGTTCTCTGTGGAACCACATCCCATACCATCTATGACCTTCCTATGAAATAATTTTAAAACAAGATGTTTGATTCATTAAAACTCCAAGGTAGTCCCCATTATTATATAGCCATAGTTTTTTTTTATTTTAATATGAGTTTTCCAAAGTGATGTTTCAGAAGCACATCATGAAATGGAAATAGAGATTATTGATTCACCATGGATTCAACCTACTACTATCTTCTTAGTTGAGTATGGTAATTCATCTTTTTCCTATGCTGCCCATACTTTTCATCAGACCACTCTTAACGTTATTGAAATTAAATTTAATTTCGTATTGTGAACTGAAATGCTGGGTGATAATCAAGCATTTGTGAACAAAGCCAAAGTTTTTTGTTTAAATATTTTATAAGGTTTAAATAATAAGATGCTTGACTGAAAATTAGCTAGGATAATTTTGTTGGAAAATGTTTTTCTTTTTTCTTTTTTAAGATTTTATTTATTTATTTGACATGGGAAGGGGGTGAAGCAAGCACAAGCAGGGGGAGCAGTAGGCAGAGGGGGAAGCAGGCCCTGCTGAGCAAGGACCTAGATGTGGGGCTCGATCCCAGGACCCTTGGATCAGGACCTGAGCCAAAGGCAGACGCTTAACCAGTGGAACCACCCAGGCGCCCCAGAAAAAAATTTTTTTCATGTTTTTCTTTCTGTAATCTTCCTCAGATATATTTAGGAGGGAAAGGAGGATTATGTTAAGTACAGGACCAGTTCAGCCATTTCACCAGAGAGCTCTTCTCCCTCTCAGCTTGGCCTTGAGCCTCTGCTCACTTTCCCATAATTCTTCAATAAAATGCTGCTCTTTGACAGGAAGGGTGATTCCCTTAAAATCCCCAAAACTGCACTTTGGACATATGACCTTACCTTTACAACTTTACTGAAGGATTGTAGATAACAAAGTAAAGTTTTAGAACCTAAGAGAACTAAAACTGTACACCAAACTTGACTGTTTTAAAAGTAAAAGAACAGAACATTAAGCATATCATGGGGACTGGGAGTTAGTTCACTTTGTAGACACAAAACAGTATCTGGTTTTCCTGTTGAAAATTTACTTCTAAGCTGCTCCTCACTAAAGGGGTTTTCTTTATTCTTTTAAAAGATTTATTTATGTATTTTAGAGAGAGAAAGAGAGTGAGAGCAGAGGGAGAGGGAGAAAGAATTTCAAGCAGACTCCAGGCCTAGCACAGACCTTACACAGGACTCGATCTCAGGACTCTTACGATCATGACCTAAGCCAAATCAAGACTTGGTCGCTTAACTGACTGGGCCACTCCAGGCACCCATTAAGGGGTTTTCTTTAATCCCTAATGTAAAAAAATCTCCATTTCAGAGAATTCTAATCCCTACCCACAGAAATTTATTTCACCCTAGGATCCACAGCTCACCCACACCCAAACCCCAACCCACCCCTGCCCAAAAGGGCAGTCCAAGGACACAATTACACAAAACATTTCCCTAAACCTGAGTTTTTCAGTAAGAGGCAATTAAGCAAAACTGTCTCATTTGACACATCAAGTTAAGGCCCCTCAAGTTTCTACACCAGTGTGAAATGAAATGTACATCTTTGTTTCTCCTGTGGTTTTCTGGTAACTTATTGGACCAAATACACACACCAAGAACAAATATTTTTCAGTTCTGGGACAATGCAAGGACAAACAAAGGAAGAGAAACCTTTTCCTAAGTGCAGCTAAATTCACATAGATTCCGTTGCTCTTAATAGAGATGGTACTGTATGTGATTATGGAGAGAGAAGGTTTTCCTATTGTGCATCCTCAGGGTGCCAGACCTTGCCAACTAGAGCATTTGAAATAATAGGATTATCTATTCCTGAAGGATACTTTTCAGTGACACCAAAAATCTGGCACTAACTTTGAAATTATATCTTTACAATAATAGGTCAGAGAAAATTATCTCTATTTTCTCTTTGTTGCTTACGCTTTTATGTCATATGTAGTAACCATTGCCTAACCCAAGGTAATGAAGATTTATGCTTATGTTCTCTTCTGTGATTTTTATAGTTTTACTTCATATGTAGGAGTTTGGTGAATTTTGAGTTAATTTTTGTATACAATATGAAATAAGGCTTTGAATTCATTCTTTTGCATGTGGATATTCAGTTGTCCCAGCACCATTTATTGAAAAGACTGTCCTTTTGCATTGATTTATCTGAACACCCTTGTCAAAAATCAATTGACTGGATATGTTAGGGTTTAATTCTGGACTCTCAGTTCCATTCCATTGATCTATATGTCTATCCTTATTCAAGTGCCATAGTCTTTTTCTTCTCAGTAATATACACACACATTCATAAATAAATGTATATTTATATTAACTTACAGCAATTTCTTTTAATGAGTGACTTCTAATTAACATGTCATATATTCATATATGTGTCTGTGTATTTATGTACTTATTTATACAACGCTTGGGGACTTGATAAAATAACTTTTAATGCTCTTTCAGCTCTGTTAGGTAAAATATGACTCTAACAATTAATTTTATGTATGTTTTTAGATTAACAGGATTCCATCTACTGCCATCAGTAACAAGTACCAACTCTGTGTTCTCACTACACTTGATCACTGATTTTGCAGTTAGTGCTCATGGAATTAAAGTTTATTGTGAAGGTAAGTGATGGTAATGTAAAAGGACCATTGCCCAGTTTAATGTGGTCAAACCAAAATTTTCCAGGGTGGAAATGGAAGAAGAAGCACAAGGAAGGAAAATACAGTTCATCTTCTTATCTCAAATCTTGTTCTAAGATTCACCTTCTTATTAATTATTAATATATAATAAAATTTTAGAATTAGTGGGCTTTCATGTTTTGTCACAGTGTGCCTAGACAGAGGAAAATCTTTCTTAGGAGATGAGACTATGAAATCACTAGAGACCTATAGGTTAACAAAAGGAAATGAAATGTGAGACTAACAGAAAACTAGGCCTGATTTGAGATTGGAGCATCACAGACTCCACCCTGTCCTTCTCTGTGCCCTACCTCTCAGCCAGGAAACAAACTAATAATCTGTCTTCTTTGCAAGTTAGAACCAAGAGAAAAAAGTCCAGTAAGAGACAAGAGTTGACATCTTCCATTCCAAATCAGCCTTTTCAGTCCCACAGATCCATAACCCTTTAACCACAGAGAGGAAAACTAAAAAGCTCTTGAAACAGTTTTTATTTGGAAGTTTGGTACAAAGTCATATGGCATCAAAACATGACCTAAATTGATTACAGGACATTTATAATCTTTATTTATCCTATGTAGTGTGGGTACTCATATGTTTCACCACAGGAATATTGTTTGATAATGGGGCCATACCCTAAGTTCTGCTGAGAGTGTTAAAAACATACAGAATCTGCATGTCTTTCATTTTTAAGACGTGAAAAAATTCTGATGGCAAACATATTCTGAGGACTTCAGATACAGATCATGGACTTGTAATTTCCTCTCTATGTGATTTGACAATAAATTTTTCAGTTTCTTCCCTAGTTTAAAGAAGAGCCCCTTCTTACCCATAGGAATATCATACCAGATTTCAATTCACCTCCCCAGGACTACATTACCAGAATGCATCACATCAGTTCTGGCATCATCTTAAGAAACACACAAATATTACAGAAGGGATGGTTATTTTCTAAAGCACATAATTCAAAATATGAGGGGTTTTTTTTTTGGCTTAAACAACAAATTTAATATTCTCACAGTTCTGGCTAGAATTCCCAGATCAAGGTGTTAGCTGATTGAGTTTCTGACAAGAGCTCTCTCTCTGGCTTATAGATTGCCTTCTCACTGTGTCCTCACGTGGTGGAGAGAACTCATGTGTCTCTTCCTTTTCTTACAAGGGCGCCAGCACTGTTGGATTAAGGTCCCTCCCTTAGGACCTTATTTAACCTTTATCAGCTCCTTACAGGCCCTCTCTCCAAATACAGTCACCTTAAGGTTAAAGGCCTCAACATACGAATTTTTTCTTAAATCTTGTACCTTTGTAGTAAGTTTGAAATTCGGAAGTATGAGTTTTCCAACTTGGTTATTAATTTTCAGGATTGTTTTGACTTTTCTGGGTCCCTCATTTTTATATGAATTTTAGGATTAGCTTATCAATTTCTACAAAAAGCAAGCTGTATTTTGATAGAGATTACATTGAATCTATCAATCAGTGTGGGGAGTATTGCCATCTTAACAACATTAAGTCTTACAATCCATGAATATAGATGCCTTTTCGTTTATTCAGGTCTCCTTTAATTTCTTTGATGAAAAGTGTTCTGTTTTCAAGCCTTCCACTTCTTTTGTTAAATGTATTTATAAGTGTTTTATTTTTTTGATGTTATGCATGGTGTTATACATGGGATAATTTTCTTTCTTTTTTTTTTTTTTTTTGGTCCTGCTTTTGCTTTTTCTTTTTCTTCTTTTTTTTTTTATTTTTTTTTAATGATTTTTTATTATATTATGTTAGTCACCATACAGTACATCCCCGGTTTCCGATGTAAAGCTCGATGATTCATTAGTTGCGTATAACATGGGATAATTTTCTTAATTGCATTTTCAGATTGTTCACTGTAACTGTGTAGAAATACAGTTAATTTTTGTAAATTGATCTTATATCCTCCTAGCTTGCTGAACTCATTTACTAGTTCTAATAGTTTTTAATAGTTCATCAAGATTTTCTATATACAAGATTATGTCATCTGCAAATATAGTTTTATTTTTTCCTTTCCAAAATGATTTCTTTTATTCTCTTTCTTGCCTAATTGCCATGGCTTGAAAGTCCAGCACAGTGTTGAGTAGAAGTGGTAAGAACAGACATCCTTATCTTGTTCCTGAAACTAAGAGGAAAGCATTCAGTGTTTCACCACTAAGTATGATGCTAGCTGTGAGTTTTTTTGTAGATATCCTTTATCAGATTGAGTTAGTTCCCTTCTAGTTTTAGTTTGCTGAGTGTTTTTATCTTGCAAGAGTATTGAATCTTTTTCAAACGCCTTTTCTGTGTCTGCTGAGAAGATCATGCGGTTTTCGTCCTTATTAATATGTCATATTACATTGATTTTCATTTGTTGAACCAACCTTGCATTCTTAGAATAAATCCCACCTGGTCATGGTATATAATTCTGTTTGTAAGTTGCTGTATTTTGCTTTACTTGTATTTTGATGAGGATCTTCGGATCTGTATTCGTAAGGATATTGCTTTGCCCCTTTCTTGGGATGTCTTTGTTTGGTTTTGTTTTCAAGATAATACTGGCCTCATAGAGAATATTTGGATCTAATAATTTGGTCTGCTGTTTTTGTTTTGATTGTTATAGACTGTGCTGAGGATCAGCCTGAGGTTTAAACTTAATGTCTTTTCTGAGCCTTTCCCTGAGCATATATGCTCACTTTCTAATTTTCCTCGTATATGCAGTTGTTTTTGAATGTCCTAGTTTTTTAATGTCTGGCTCCCAAAAGAGGAAAAAGGGGAAAATGAAGGGAGGAGGAAAGTGTATCAGGCCTTTAAATCCCAGGGAAGTCACTTCAGCCAGAGGGGGTGGGGCTTGCAATAATTGGGGGAGGTGCAACAATGTCTACCCATCTTTTGTCTGTACCTCTCTGTTTAGAAGCAGCAATCAGGGGCACCTGGGTGGCTCAGTTGGTTAAGCCTCTGACTCTTGGTTTCAATGTGGGTTGTGATCTCAGGGTCATGAGATAGAGTCCCATGTCAGGCTCCATGATCCTGCTAAAGATTATCTCTCTCCCTCTCCCTCTGCCCCTCCCCTGCTCTCTCTCTTAAAAAAAGAAAAAAAAAAAAAAAAGGAGCGATCAGCAAGAAGAACTCATATCTGATATTTGGAGGACAAGGTCGTTTTACTGCCCCCTGGCTCCTGCAGGTTTTGTGCAGGCTGCTCCAGGAACATGTGCACAACTGCCTGTCAGGGCATTGGGATGGGGAATGGTAAATACATGGGTTACTTTATTTATTTTATTTTTACTTTAATTCCATTATAGTTAACATAGAAATATTAGTTAAGTACAACATAGTGATTCAACAGTTCTATATATTATTCAGTGCTCATCAAGATAAGTATACTGTTAATCCCCTTCACCTATTTCACCCATTTCCCCCACCCACCTCCCTCCTGGTAACCATCAGTTTGTTTTTTGTAGTTAAGAGTCTGTTTTTTGGTTTGTCCCTTTTTTCCTCTTCATTTGTTTTGTTTTTTAAATTACACATATGAGAGAAATCATATGGTATTTGTCTTTCTCTGACAGACTTATTTCACTGAGCATTATACCCTCTAGATCCGTCCTTGTTGTTTCAAATGGCAAGATGCCATTCTTTTTTATTGCTGAGTAATAATCCATGATAGATAGATAGATACATAGATAGACAGATGATAGATAGATAGATAGATAGATAGAGATACACACATGCATATATACTACTACTTCATCTGTTCATCTATTGATGGACACTTGTGCTGCTTCCATAATTTGGCTATTGTGTATAATGCCATAAACATAGGGATACATATATCCTTTCAAATTAGTGTTTTTGTATTTTTTGGGTAAATACCCAGTAGTGCAATTACTAGACTGAGTTACTGGATCATATGGTAATTCTATTTTCAATTTTTTGAGGAATTCTGTTTTTCACAGTGACTACCAGTTTGCATTCCCACCAAAAGTGCGTGAGGGTTCCTTTTTCTCCATATCCTTACCAACATTTGTTGTTTCTTGTGTTTTTGATTTTAGCCATCCTGTCAGGTGTAAAGTGATATCTCGTGGTTTTCATTTGCATTTCCCTGATGATCAGTGATGTTGAGTATCATTTCATCAGTCTATTGGCCATCTGTATGTCTTCTTTGGAGAAATGTGTGTTTGTGTCTTCTGCTCATTTTTTAATTGGATTGTTTATTTGTTTTGCTGTAGAGTTGTATAAGTTCTTTATAGATTTTGAATACTAAACTTTTATTGAATATGTCATTTGCAATTATCTTCTCCCATTCAGTAAGTTCTATTTTAGTTTTGTTGATTATGTCCTTCACTGTGCAGAAACTTTTTATTTTGATGTAGTCACATTAGTTTCTTTTTGCTTTTGTTTCCATTGCCTCAGGAGACATATCTAGAAAAATGTTGCTATGGCCAATATCAGAGAAGTTACTGCCTATGTTCTCGGATTTTTATCGTTTCAAGTCTCACATTTAGGTCTTTAAGCCATTTTGAGTTTATTTTTGTGCATGGTGTAAGAAAGCAGTCCAGTTTCATTCTTTGGCCTCTAGCTGTCCAATTTCCCAAAACCATTTGTTGAAGAGACTGTCTTTTTCCCATTAGATATTGCCTCCTTTTTCAAAAGTTAATTGACTATATAATTATGGGTTTATTTCTGGGCTCTCTGTTCTGTTCTGATAATCTATGGGTCTGTTTTTGTGCCACTACCATACCATTTTGATTACTACAGCTTCGTAGTATATCTTGAAATCTGGAATTGTGACACCTCCAGTTTTGTTTTTCTTTTTTAGGATTGTTTTGGCTATTCAGGGTCTTTTGTGGTTCTATACAAATCTTAGGATTGTTCTAGTTCTGTGAAAAATGATGTTGGTATTCTGTGAAAAATGATGTTGTAGGGATTGCATTAAATCTGTAGATTGCTTTGGGTAGTATGGACATTTTAACAATATTGGGTCTTCCAATCCATGATCGTGGAGTATCTTTCCATTTGTTTATGTGGTCTTCAATTTCTTTCATCAGTGTTTTATAGTTGGTCTTTTCACCTCCTTGGTTAATTTTATTCCTAGGTATTTTATTATTTTTGGTGCCATTGTAAATGGGATTTGTTTTCTTTGGCGGGGGGGGGCTTTTTTCTTAATTTCTCTTTCTACTGGTTCATTATTAGTGTTATAGGAATGCAAAGGAATTAATGCAAAGAGATTAATACATTTTTAAAAAATTAGTCTAAAAGCTAGTATTATTGTAACTTTGGTTTGTAACTCTACATTATGTTTCCTACATGTTTAAGAAATTAATGCTTTAAAAGAATTATTAGTTTATGTTTTGGGGCACATATTGTGTAAATATGTAATTTTGTGACATAACAACCAAAAGGGGCAGGGACAGAGCTCTAAAGGAGCAGAGTTTTTGCATGCTATTGAAGTTAAGCTGGTATAAATGCAAATTAGAGTGTTACAACTTTAGCATGTTAAATGTAATCCCCATAGTAACCATAAAGAAAAAATAGTTATGGAACACGAAAGTAAGAAGGGAACTTAAACATTTCACTGCAAAAAAAAAAAAAAAAAAAAATCAGGTAAACACAAAAGAAGACTGTAGGCAGGAAATGAGGTTCAAAAATGCTCCATAGCATGTAGAAAACAAATAGCAAAAATGGTAGAAGTTAAATCTCCCATCAGTGATTATTTTAACTGTAAATGAATAAGCCAGTAACAAAAACATAAGTACTTTGTAATTCCACTTATAGGAAGTACTTAGTGTAATCAGAATCATAGAGACAGAAAGAATGGTGGCTGTCAGGGTCTAGGAAGAAGGGAGAATGGGGAGTTATTATTTAATGAGTATAGATTTTCAGTTTTATAAGATGAAAGTCATGGAGATGATAGTGATGCTCATACAACATTGTTTAATGTATTTAACACTCTTCACCGTATACTTAAAAATGGTTGAGATAGCAAATTTTGCTATGTGTATTTTAGCGCGATAAAATTTTTGAAAAAAAATGTTTAATGCGGCAATGTCAAGAAAGTCAAGTATGGAAGCAACGTAAATGCCAGCCACCCAACATTTTTACACTACAGTTAACCTTTGAATAACATGGGTTTGAATTGCATGGGTTCACTTATATGTGGATTTTTTTTTATAAATACAATACAGTACTGAAAATGTATTTTCCTTATGATTTTCTTAATCATACACATGATAATAATCCAAGGTAAACTGTGGAAAATTCAGCCACAATTTCCTCACGGGGCATAAAGATTAACAGGGCTTAAAATGTTTAAAAGTTAAATGGAACTCTATTAATAGCTGCTATTGATTAAGTATCCTCCATATACTAAACACTTTTCTTTTGGTGACTTGTATGAAAAATTCAGCCTTCTCTCAGTTTTTCTAATTCTTCCTTTAATTCTACCAATAAGGAGGAATGCTAATATAAGTGAAGGGAAGGGTATTTATTGAATCATAGAACCCTTTCAAATTTCTGTTTCTCTTCCACAACTTTGGCATTAGGACAGTCCTGCATCTACCCTATGCCATCTGTCCTATTTCTCACCTATTCAGCAGTACAAAATAGCTATGCCTAGTTGAAGGGCTATCTTCTGAGTTGAGACTCAGGGAGTAAGACTTCCTAGTTTTGTGGTTCTACCATGCTGAGGATCTCCAGCCAGACAGGGAATGGAATGTCTATTTAGGAGCTAGGTCTGAAAGCAGCTTACAGCATTTCTGCCTACATTTCATTCAGAGAAGTCAGTCACAAGAGCCCCATATAATCACGAGGGAAGCTTGGAAATGTAATCTGATAGGATGCCAAGAAGGAAAAGAAAATGGGGTTTGTTGTAGAGGTAGTGGTAGCAGTTACCACATATGCCCTAACTTGGCCTGGGGTGACTGGATGAATCATGCTATGTTCTAGGCTTTAGGATGAACAATTTCCTTTTGCTGGTATTTAAATTTGTCTTTCTTTATCATCAGCATTGTGAAAATAAGGTTAGGGATAAAAGAAGATACTCACCTGTTCTGGTTATAATCCGCTAAGATATATCAGTACAAACCAAGCTAATTGGACTCCTTTTCTAGAATACTAGATACAAAGAAATAAATCAACTCTTTTGTTAATGAGCTACCAACAGGCATCTTATGTCACAGAGAAGAGCCTGGGAAAATGAGGCTAAAGCATAGAATCTGAGACAGGAGAAAAGCAAAGCATCCTGATTCTGCTCAGTTTCTGAATGTAGTTGTGAAATAAAAGCAGAAAGCCCTCATTCTTTAGGGAAAAAAATATAGTGACTTCCTTTTTAAAAATGGAAATTAACTTCTTGTCAGTAAAATTTGTTAGCTGGGTAGAAAGCCAAAGAAATGCATTTTTGTTTTGACAACCTACTTTTCACAAGATAAAAATTTTCTTAGTGCAAATAGTTTACTTTTCTGTTACACAAATAAAACCTTTAATTGATTTCATTGCTTCAAATGTTTGTGGAAAATTGTTTAGCTAAAATCAGAAAAGTCACACAATAACTGTGAAAATTAGGTAAGGCTTTGAATTGTATCTGTTTGTATAAATTATTCAACAGTAAGCCTTCTAAGCTTTTTTAAAAGATGCATTGTATTCACTGATTCTAGAAACTACAGTTTTAACTATTCTCTTCTCTTCCTACTACAGTAGAATTTTATTTTTTTAAAGATATTTATGTATTTATTTGAGAGAGAGAGAGAACGAGCTGGGAGAGGGAAAAGCAGACTTCCTGCNNNAGCAGGGAGCCTGATGTGGGACCCTGGAATCATGACCTGAGCCAAAGACAGACGCTTTACCGACTGAGCCACCCAGGCACCCCTACAGTAGAATTTTAATAGAATGATTTTAAACAGTTTTTGCCCCCAGAAACCAAACACAATGCAGTGTTTTCTTCCTCACAGTTAACACGAAGCTAGTTTCACCTGGGTCTTCTCTGGCTTCAGTTACATGAGCAGGGGTTTTTTTGTTTTTGTTTTTGTTTTTGTTTTTTTAGCTTAACTAGATAAAGTTTCTATCCTTTGCAATGGAAAGAGTTTTGACAAAACAGTGTTTGCTTGGTCTCTAGGAACCCACATGCACAGTTGGTGGGAATGTAAACTGGTGTAACCACTGTGGAAAACAGTATGGAGGTTCCTCAAAAAGTTAAAAATGGAACTACCACATGATCCACTAATCACACTACTGGGTATTTATTACCCCCAAGATACAAAACATTAATTCAAAGGGATACACGCACCCCTATGTTTAGGGCAGTATTATTTACAATAGCCAAATTATGGAACCAGCCCAAGTGTCTACCAATAGATGAATGGATAAAGAAGATGTGGTATATATTAACTGTTTTTTCGTCTTTTGTTATTTTCAACTTACAGTGGGTTTATTGAGATGTAACCCCATTAAAAGTTGAGGGAGATCTGTAGAGGATTACTGACCTTGGCTCTGCTTTATGCTTAACAGAGCTGTCCCATTCCTAATGGAGAAACAATAGGGATAGCACATTCATTTCAGTTTTTAAGCTAGCATCTAAAACGAAATTGCTCTGCTTTGTAACTCCAATGCAAGTTACTAATGACCTTATTACCTATAAATCTAGGGTTGAATAAAGGCATTGTATTACAAAGAATTTTTAAATGGAATCATTACTTTTCAAAAATTATTATAATAATTCCAAGGCAACAGAACAAGTATACAAAACAGTGTCTCTGATATTTTATTATGATAACATTAAAATGGTCACCATAAATTGTCATTATCTGTTAGGAATGCATGAAAAGACACATGATATGCTATTCTCTGGTATCCAGTTTCAATTATACAAGTACATCAGAAGTTTTCAGTTTTTATTATGGGTACACTGTTCAAAATTTAATTGCACATGTAGAAAGTTTTAAAGCTGTTATTTTGTCCATAATTTCATATGCTCCTATCATAGTTAGTGCCCGAGTTAGTTGGTCTCTTAAAGCAGTAGTAGTTAGTGACAAGTCGTTACTTTCTGTTTTCCACCTATCAAGTGCTTGGCGGACTCTCTCACTTAATGAAACAGTGCTGAAAATTTTAAAGATAATATTATTTTAATTACCAATTAAGAACATTCAACTTACTTAAATATTATATACCTAGGTTTTCAAATCAATTTACCAGGTGAAGTGAGGATTAAATTATAGGTGAAGATAGTTCATATAAAATTAGCACAGAGCTTGGCAAATAGTAAATGTTAGCTCCATGCCAACCCTTGTTTCCTTGTAGAAAATCAATTCAATTAACATTCAGTTTTAAGAAAGATTCACTCAGGATCTCAAAACAATAATTGTGGTTTATTTATTCTAAGGCAGTGTATTACAGCTGTAGTACTACATATAACTCCATCTCATGACAACTCTCTTAGGTAGGTATACCCATTTTACCAGTGGAGAAACTGAAGTACCCAGAAGTTAAGGGACTTACCCAAGGTCACAAAACTAGTTGTAATTTAAAACCAGGCAGTCTGCCGTGAGAGCCCTTACTCTTAACTACATTACCCACATGGTAATATGTAATACATATTATTGTATTACAGTAAACTAACATCAGATTTTATATTATATATTATATATATATAATATATAATAAAGTAACATCAGAGTCCTTTACAGCAAATTAAAATTCATGTTAATATGATGTTTCAAAATCTTACAATATCAAAATGATATAAATCAGAACATGAGAATAAGCTTATACTGCATGTTGTTCTTCACACATACCTCTTTGCAGACATATCTGTTTCTAAGATGACCAGGTTTAATTTTTGACACAAAAATTTAAAATTTGTTTCAGTGATGTTATTGGCAACTATGTTGAAGATCTTCTCTAGGATTTTCTCTACATTTGAACATAAAAAAAAATTAAGCCTTTTCTTTTGAAAAACATACTCTATATTGCATTATTTTATTATATCTGGGTCCCTTACTTGTGTGCTCCTATCAAATGTCTATGTCAAGTAAAATTGAAAAGTAAGATGCAGACCTAATATACAAACTGAAATTTGAACCATTTGTTCTATTTCTTCCAAAATCTGACTCATCAACATGTAATGGCTATTTAAAAGTACATTATAAGCAACTTCAAAGTGATTTTCAAAACCTTTCCTTAGTTCTTTGGGGATTTGAAATGAATTTAACACCGTCATTTGATTCTAGCTTTTTAATGGGCTTCTTTATGTACCATCTTAAAAAACCCAAGTTACCGTCTACTATAAATATAGTGTATATATGTATATTTTATTCAAATCACTTTAATGAATGCTGGCTTAGAGATAAGTAGAGAGTTTTTAGGTTTTTTATTTTTTTTAAAGCTTCTAGCTAACTTGGACTAGATCTATTTTTTGTTATTGATTAAGGTACTTTGGGAATTTTTAAGAACGAGCAATCTCCCACCCCTCTGTAATCATCTCAGTCCCTCAGACTAGACTGTATGCTAATGATATAAATGGAAGTCCAGTATCCTCAGCAAAATTTTAAGGAAAGAATCCCATGTTCTTTGTTAATTGGAGAGTAAATATATTTCCCATGATAACTTCCTCTCCACTCTCTCTGCGTGCCTGCAATATGAAGGCCCCTTGGCTGTAAAGAGAGGATATAAATGACTAGGGTGCTCTCATTTTTGCCGACTTTGATCTGTTGCCACTTCTCTAAAGTCTCTTCCTGTTACCTAATAGGAAAACTTTATGTATTCTTGGAAACTTCTGAAAACTTTATTTTATAGAAGTAGTTATCATAAAATATTTCCTTTTTAATGATAATACCAAGCAGAACCAACTTGCATATCAAGTTAGAAAAAACAGCTACTGTGACTTTTAATTTTATCTCTTAGGTTCCTTTTATCAATGAGGCCCAAGTCTTAGAAAAACTTCTAACTGGTAACCATGCATATGGATGTATATTGTGGCTTAAAGAGGACTGCACATTTTTAGTGACAGTCTCACTAGATTATGAAATTATGTTCACATAAGCTCCAGACAGGGAACATAATAGAATGATGTGGAGGGATGGTTTTGTATATTTCTCCAAATCTGGATCCATACTTATTAAATTGATTTAATACCTCTTAAGTACTCATTGAATTGGAGGACCAAACTCTCGATCCATTCTAAGGATTGACAGTGAGAAGCAAAGTCAGAGTCCCAGGAAAAAGCTTAGTTGTTGGGAATTTAGCCCCAAGGAAAAAATTGGACAGCGAAATTTCTATGCCAGAGTCTTGGAGAAACCAGTCTCCATCTGGTCCAGTGGAAGGATATTTAAAGAAAATGGACCTGCTCTCTGAAATAATCAGGGACAACCAAAGGAATGCTTAAGGACAAAGAATGAAGACTACCCACAACTGCTGACAGGTGATCATAGTGGGCCAAAAGCTGAATGGCTTCAGTGGACAAGATCTAAGTACTTTTTTCAAGGCCAGATGAGAGTTTTAGAACAACTACATGTGGTGATACAAATCAGAACCCATGAAGAAATTTTTGTGTGGAATATCTAAGTCTGGGCCCAGCCATGATGGAAGACCTGTGGAAGAACATTGAGGCCAATAACTAGATAGCAACTCGCCCTCCACTTGGGTTTGCCTGTTCAATGGTTTAGTTTGTGTAGACCCAGATTAAATAATCTGAATTATCAAAATAAACAACTAACCTTCAGAAAAGGGAAAATGGTAAATATTTTAATGCGTCTGCCAGATTGAAAACCTCTAATGAAAGCATACTGTCTTTTAATTTATAGATGATACTAGAAAATGACTTATAAGCTAGTAGGTCACTCACTCATCACCTACCATCTCTTTGATCTGCTCTCTGTAGATAGTGTGCAATAGTATAGAGTTGTTTTCCTTTACAGATTTCCATTGGAGGTCTCAGCAAAGGGTTATCATCAAAATTTATCTCCTTCAGTGAAAAAAGGTTGTGGATACCGTTAGGCAGAACTGTTAGATTGTTTCCTAGTAGAAAAGAAGTTATAGTTGAATTATACCTTTCTTTATAAAGAAAAATCTGAAGATAAATAACAATTACTTATGGGGCATTTACTGTGTCTCACTGGCAACGTACCAGATATATGAAATATAAATTCTTATCATTGTTTCCTTGCTGGGTGTGAAAAGAAGTATAGAAACAGAGCTGTGGTTCTTTTCTCTCAGAGGATGGCAAAATGAGGCAGGAACTGTCCTCTTATAGTCAGGAAAGGACTTTACAGAGTAGGTGTGATGGTAATTTTTTAAATAAACTTATTATTTAGAATAATTTCAGATTTACATCAAGTTGCAGAAATTGTAGAGAATTCCTGTAGATTCCTTGTCCACTTTTAGTTTCACCTAATGTTATCATCTCACATTATTGTATTACATTTGTCAAAACTAGGAAACATTGGCACATTACTATTAAATTTCAGACAATTTTGGATTTCATTAATTTTTTTCTATCAGTGTCTTTTTCTATTCTAGAATCCATTCCAGGATAATATATTGCATACAGTTATGTCTTCTTTGTCTCCTCTGGTCTGAGACAGTTGCTCAGTCTTTCCATGTTTTTCATGATCTTGACAGTTGAATAGTACTGATTAGGTATTTTTGTAGAATATTCCTTAATTTGAGTTTATCTGACATATTTTCTCATGATTAGAATGGGATTATGGGTTTCTGGAAAGAATACCACAGAGGTGAAGAGCTCTCATCACATCAGCAGGGGTACATGATACCCATATGACATTACTAGCGATGTTAAGCTTGATCCCTTAGCTAAAACAGTGTCTTGCCAGGTTTCTCTGATGCAATGTTTTTTCTTGCCCATACTCTATATTTTTTGGAACTGAGTTACTAAGTCTAGTCCACCCTCAAAGAGTGGGGATTAAACTCTACTTCCCTAAAGTGTAATGTTTTCAAGACACTTTAATCCAAAATAAACTGAACATAAAAAATAAAACTGTGGTGACTTACAAGGTAAGACTTCGTAATCATTTAAAGAGGAACTGGCCTGTAAGTTTGCCTTTATATTATTAATGCATTTATAGTTATTATTTATAGTCATAAAGGAATCTGGTTCCTTTCAGTGAAGAATGGCATTCAGAAACCAAAACCAGGATACTAGTTTTGCTCATTGCTTCTAGGAGTGTGTATGTATAGCTATACGTGCATATACATACCTACATATGTATATGGGGTTTTACAATGTACATTTTAAGTTCATAATTATAAATATATATGTGTGTTATTGCATATGTGTAATGTATATATGTCACAACATATAGTATTTAGGGTCTGGCTTTTTTCATTTAGCATAATGCATTTTAGATTTATTGCTGTTTAATGACGTATCAATAGTTTATTCCTTTTTATTAATGAGAAATATTCCATTATATGGATGTACATACATCATTCATTCGCTAACTAAAGGACATTTTGAATGATTCCACTTTTTGGTGATTATGAATAAAATCACTCTATATATTTGCACTCAGTTTTTTATTGAATATAAATTTACATTTCACTTGAAAAGTGTAGTTGGGAGTGTGATTGGTGGGTTGTATGGTAAATATACATATAATTTTATAAGAAATTAAGAAACTGTTTTCCAGAGTGTGTATCATTTTGCATTCCTGCCATCAATGTATCAGAGTTGCAGTTACAGATCTTGGTATTGTCAGATTTTAATTTTAGTTATTCTAAGAAAAAGATTTCATTGTAGCAGCTCTTTCTGCCCCGTGCTTTAATAAAAGCACCTTTTTACACACACACACACACACACACACACACACACACACAATCTCATTGTAGATTTAATTTGCATTTCTCTCATGAATAATGATTTGAGTATATTTCCTGGTGCTTATTTGCCATTCATATACATTGTTTGTAGAGTATCTGTTCAAAATTTATGCCAATTTTTATTGAATCAACTGTTTAATTTTGAGTTTTGAGAATTATTTTGTGTGTATTCAGCAAATATTTTCTTCTGGTCTGTGGCTTTTCTTTTCATTCTTTTAACAACACCTTTTGAAGGGCAGAGATTTCTAATTTTGCTGAAGACCAAATAATTTTTTTGTTGATTGTGATTTTGGTGTTGTATCTAAGAAATTTTTGCCAAGGTTGCAAATATCTTCTTCTCTGTTTTTATCTAGCAGTTTTATAGTTTTAGCTTTTACATTTAGGTCTGTGATTCATTTTCAGTTGGTTTTTTATATGGTATGTGGTACGGATCAAAGTTTGTTTGTTTTATTAATGTTGCAGTTTGTTTTGTTTTTTGGCTTGTGACCATCTAGTTGCTCTAGCATCATTTGTTGAAAATACTACCTTCTCCACTGAATTACATTTGCATGTTTGCCAAAAATCAGTTGACCGTATATGCCTGGGTCTATTTCTACACTCTCTGTTCTGTTCCATTGATCTATGTCTGTCATTTTGCCAATTGTACACTGTCTTTACTACCACGGCCTTTCATAAGGCTTAAAAATCAGGTTATATGAGTCCTTCAACTTTGTTCTTTTTTCAAAAGAATTTTAGCTATTCTATTTCTTTTGCCTTTTATATAAATTTTAGAATTAGCTCTTTGCTTTCTGAAATAAAAAACCTTGCTGGGATGTATATTGGAATTGAGTTGAATTTAAAAATAAGTTGGGGGAAAATGACATATTAACGATATAAAGTCTTCCAATTTATGAATACTATATTTCTCTCTATTTAGGTCTTGTTTGAGTCATTTTCTGTATACAGACCTTAAATATACTTTGTCAGATTTATACCTATTTTATGTTTTTTTGGTGTTACTTTAAATGGTACTTTTAAAAACATTCAATTTCTAATCATTCATTACTAGTATACAGTTACTAGAAATACAACTGACTTTCGTATATTAACCTTTTATATGGCAATCTTGCTATAATTTCTATCCCTTTTTTTGTTGCACTAGTTAGGACTTACAGTATAATGTTGAAGAGGAGTGGTGAGAAAGGGCAGCCCTGTTTTATTCCTGATCACAATGGAAAATAGTTAAGTCCTTACCATTGAGTATGATATTAGCTGTAGTTTTTTGCAGGTGCTGTTTCTCAGGTTGAGAGAGTTACCTTCTATTCCTTGTTTTCTGAGATGTTTTGCTCTTGTTTGTTTTATAAAATCATAAATGATAAATTGTATTTTGTCATAGGCTTTTGCATATCTAGTATGATGTTCATGTGGCTTTTCTTTACTCATTGATGTTGTGAATTACATTGGTTAGTTTTTGAATGTTAACCCAACCTTACATTTCTGGAATAAATCCCACGTAGGATATTGGTCTTTAAGTTTCCTTTCTCATCATACTATCAAGGTAATGCTGATCTCATAGAATGAGTTGGAAAATGTTTTATCACTTTTATGAAAGAGGATTTTAGAAATTGGCATTATTCCTTCTTTAAATACTTGATGGAATTCACCAATGAAATAATCTGGGCCTGCTTTAACAAATTTGGGCTTTCAGCCCCCAATGATGCTTCTTGTTACTCACCACCTTGTATAGTCCCTTCCCATATTATACCAAGATTGGTCTGTGTGATCACTAAAATAGAGTAGAAGTGATGGTGTGTCACTTCCAAGATTTGTTTTAGTAGCTTTGGATTTTTTTTGTTAAAGATTTTATTTATTTGAAAGAGAGAGAGAGCGTGGGGTGGAGGAAGGAAGAACAGAGGAAGAGAGACAAGCAGACTCCGAGCTGAGCACAGAGCCTGACACTGGGCTCGATCTCATGACCCTGAGATCGTGACCCTGAGATCATGACCTGAGCCCAAAACCAGGAGTCAGATGCTTAACCGACTGAGCCACCCAGGCACTATGCCCCCAGCTTTGGATTTTTTTAAAAAGATTTTTTAGGTTCACAGCAAATTGAGTGTACAGAAATTTCCCATATACTTGCTGCCCCCAGACATGCATAGCTTTATAAAGCAAAATAGTTTTGCTATTTTGGTATAAAAGAATCCAGCTGCTCCTGCTTGTTGCAGCCTGCCTAGTCTATGGGGAGGGGAGGGGCTCTGTTGAACCTAGCACCTCCTGAAGCCTGGTAGTGGTCACTCAGGGTTGGGGCCCAGTGTTGGGTTTGCCAGGTTAGCCACCAAGCTGCTTTCTCATGATCACCAAGTCACAGGTGATCGTGCCACTGGAGGCCTGGGAAGATTGCCAGTGTAGCCATGAATGGGAGAGTAGACTTCCGATAAAAGAAGCTTGCCCACCAGTGACCCAGGTCAGCCTTGGGGGAGACCGAGGCGGTGAGGGACAGTTTCCCCAGAATACTCTGCACTTCCGCAGGAGCTGTTACTGGAAATGAAACTCAGACAGTGCTGGTAATATATGTGGGTGGCCACGAGCTAGCCACTGGAGAGGATGGCTGCTATGCTGTTGCTTGTGGGCTGGTGGAAACCTCAGCAGAGAGCCCTCGAGGGCCTCAGAGTGCTAAACTTTGTAGAAATTTCTGATACAACAATGGATAACTAATATAATAGCTAATGGCTGAAAAAAAAAACTCAGATATAAAGAGCTGCCAACTGTAGGGAAGGAGTTTCTCTTTTTAGTCCAGCCAACTTAAGTGCCTGATGAAGCAATAATAGCAACAACAACAAAAATCAACATTCTTTGGAGAGAAACAGAATACAGAGTCAAGGAGTCATAAATGGAGAAAAAAGAAAATGTGACTCACTGCTAAGAGAAAAAATGACATTTAAAAACTTTAAAGCAGCTAATATAACTATGCCAAAGAATCTAAAGAAAGATATGCCTCATAATCAATGAATAAAATAGGAAATCTTAGGGGAGGTATATGAACTACAAAAAAAAAAAAAACACAAACGGAAATTCTAGAACTGAAAAATACAATATTCATAATAAAAAATTAACTGGATGGATTTAACAGCAGAATAGAGATGGTAGGCAAGGCAGTGAAATTGAAGACAAGATACCTAAAGCTTTGTGTACACACATGCACACACACATGCACACACACAAAATAAGGTTTTATGGGGCAATGTGAAAAGATAATTAGTGTCTCACAAGGAGAAAAAAGAGGAAATGAGGCAGAAAAAAGTATTTGAAAATATAATGGTTGAAAAATTCCCAAATTTGATAAAATGCATAACTATACAGACAAGAAGCTCAGTGAAATCCAAGCAGTATAAATACAAAAAAAACACATCTAGGATGGCTATCACAGAAATTTCAGAGTAGAGCTGTCAAAGAATCAGCCCCTCCACTGAATCAGTCATAAGCTGGAAAAGACTGATAGAATTAGCTGGAATTTAATCCAAATCTTACAGTAACCAGGAGAGTGTTCAATGAGGATAAAAGCAGCAGAATTTAGGTAAGAGAGCCCTGAAGCTTTTTCACTCGTTTCCCTACCATCGTCTATTTCCCAGCATGGCCATGGCTGCCACTGAGATGGCACATACTGACATTCCTGATGCAGCTTGCAGCTGTCAGAGAGCTAATAAACTACCCTGTCCTTAAAATATTGTGGTTTTGTGTTTGGCCTGTCTGGTGGTTCCCCAAGGGACTGGCACAAAGGCCGACTTTTGTTTTACTCTTCCCACTCATTCTGAGTTGCTTTACCAGTAGCAGTTGCATGCCCACCTGGAGCGAGGGACAGCAGACACAGCAAGTAGCAAACAGACCCAAAAGCCCAGGAAGAAAGAGGCATAGGAAAAAGTTTCTTGAGGGAATAAGGGCTCAGAGATGCCAGAGTGTATCCTGGAGAAAATGGAGTACAACAGGCACGCCTAGGACTGGACACATGCAGAAGAAACCTGAGAAAATCCTAGGCTTGCACCTAAGGTGGATCTCTGGGATCCACACAATCAAGAAAGGAAGACTAAGAGTTGTAGGTGACCTGGCTTAGCACTGAAGTACCCCAACTTAGAGCTAAGCTGCAAGGACTGGGAGTGTAATATGTTCTTTCCTTCTTTTGCTCTAGGTATTGAAAGATGGGAAAAGATAATCTGTGCAAATAGCAACCAAGACACCAGCAGTGATTTTACTAATATCAGATAACATAAACTTTAAGTCAAAAACTACAATTACAAAAGACAAAGAAGTATATATTGATAAAGAATCAGTACATAAAGAAGATATAACAATTATAAATATATACACACCAAACAACAGAGCCCCAGAACAGGAGGCAAATGTTGACAGAATTGAAGGGAGCAATAGGCAGTTCTACAATAATAGTTGGAGACTTTAATACTTCACTTTCAACAATGGATACAACATTTAGACAAAATGTCAGTAAGGAAGCACAGGACTTGAACAACAATATAAAACAACTAAACTTAACAGACATATATAGAACACTCAAACCAACAATAGCAGAATACACATTCTTCTCAAGTACATAGATCATTTTCCAGGATAGACCATAATGTTAGGCCACAAAACAAGTCTCAATAAATTAAAAATGATTAAATTATACAATATACCTTTTCTGGCCACAGTGGAATGAAACAAGTAAAAATAACCGATGGAAAACTGGAAATTTTACTAATTTAAATAACATACTTGTAAAAGTGTGGAACCAAAAGGAAAATTAGGAAATGTGAAGAGATCGGGGTGCCTGGGTGGCTCAGTTGTTAAGCGTCTGCCTTCGGCTCAGGTCATGATCCCAGGGTCCTGGGATGGAGCCCTGCATCAGGCTCCCTGCTCAGCGAGAAGCCTGCTTTTCCCTCTCCCACTCCCCCTGCTGGTGTTCCCTCTCTCGCTGTGTCTCTTTCTGTCAAATAAATAAATAAAATCTTTAAAAAAAAAATAGAAAAGAAAATGTGAAGAGATGAAAGGAAATGAAAACACAATATACCAAAACTTGTGGATGCTTAGAAAGAAATTTGTAGCTGGAAATACCAACACTAAAAAAGAAATACCTCAAATTAATAACTTTACATTTAAATAAACTAGAAAAAGATAAGCAAAGTAAAGCCAAAGCTAATAGTAGAAGGAAGCAATAAAAATTAAAGTAGATATAAATGAAACAGTGAATAAAAACCAATAGAAAATGAAACCAAAAGTTGGTTCTTTGAAAAGATCAATTAAATTGACAAACCTTTACCTAGATGGACTAAGAGAAGAAGAGACAAGACTCAAATCACTGAAAATCAGGTATGAAAATGGGGACATTACTACTTATTCTACAAAAACAAAAAGATTATATAGGGTATTCTGAACAATATTATGCCAACAAATTAGATAGCCTAGATTAAATGGACAAATTCCTAGAAACACAGAACCTACTAGGACTAAATCATGGAGAAACAGAAAATCAGAAAAACCCATAACTGGTAAGGAGATTTAATCAGTAATGAAATATCTCCCAAGAAAGAAAAGCCCTTGGGGCGCCTGGGTGGCTCAGTCGTTAAGTGGCTGCCTTCGGCTCAGGCCATGATCCCCGCGTTCTGGGATCGAGCCCCACATCAGGCTCCTCTGCTGGGAGCCTGCTTCTTCCTCTCCCACTCCCTCTGCTTGTCTCTCTCTCACTGGCTGTCTCTGTGTCAAATAAGTAAATAAAATCTTCAAAAAAAAAAAAAAAAAAAAAGAAAGAAAGAAAAAAAGAAAAGCCTGGGCCTGATGGCTTCACTGATGAATTCTTCCAAATATTTAGAGAAGAACAAATATCAATTCTTCTCCAACTTTTGCTGAAAACTGAAGAGGACAGTACTCCTCCTAACTCATTGAGGCCAACATTACCTTGATACCAAAGCCAGAAAAAGAGAGTACAAGAAAACTGCAGACCAATATCCTTTATGAACTAATCCTCAACAAAATACTAGCAAGCCAAATCCAACAAAATATCGAAAGGATTATACCTCATGACCAGGTGGGATTTATCTTGAAATGCAAGGGTGGTTCATTATAAGAAGATCAGTGAGTGTAATACATGACATTAAGAGAAAAAAAGGAGAAAAAAAAAAACACATGACAATTTCGGTGCAGAAAATCCATTTAACAAAATTCAACACTCAAAAAAAAAAACCTCAATAAACTAGGAATAAGAGGGAACGCCCTCAGTATGTGAAAGGGTATGTATGTATGTATGTATGTATTTTTAAAGTTTATTTTTCTCAGTAATGTCTATACCCAGCATGAGGCTCAAATTCACAACCCCAAGATCAAGAGTTGCATGCTCCCAACTAAGCCAGCCAAGCACCCCAGGAAAGGATATCTATGAGTAACCCATGGGTAATATCATACTCAAAGGTGAAACACTAAAAGCTTTCCCCTTACAATTGTCCCTAATATAGCCATAAGACAAAGATGCCCACTTTCATCACTGATATTCAAAATTGGGCTGGTAGTTCTAGCCAGTCCAGTTAGGCAAGAAAAAGAAAAGATACCCAGAGTGGAAAAGAACATGTAAAACTATCTCTATTCACAGATGACATAATATTATATAGAGAAAATCCAAGAGTCCACAAAAACTAATAGGGCAAATAAGCAAGTCGAGCAAAGTTGTAGAATCCAAGATGAACACACAAAAATCATTTGTGTTTCTATATACCAGCAATGAACAATTCAAAAAAGAAAATTAAGAAAACAATTTAAGTTACAATACCATCAAAATTATGTAGGAATAAACTTAATCAAGGAGTTTCAATACTTAAGACCTAAATGAAAGCTCTCCTGTGTTTATGCATTGGAGAACAGTATTGCCATCTGAGCAAGCAATTTAGGGATTCAATGCAATCTTTATTGTAATTCTATGTTTTTTTTTTGCAGAAATGGAAAACCAGATTCTTAAATTCTTATAGAATTACAAGGGGCCCAAATTACAAAAAATTTTGAAAAAGAAAAATAGAGTTGGAACATTTCCTAGTTTCAAAAATTACCACAGAATTACAGTGATCAAAACACTATGACAAAATAAACGAACAGTAATCTGTTGTGTTTCTATACACGAATAACAAAGCAGCAGAAAGAGAAATTAAGAAAACAGTCCCACTTACAGTTGCACCCAAAACAATACTATGCCTAAGAATAAACCTAACCAAAGAGGTGAAAGACCTATACTCTGAAAACTATAAAACACTGATGAAAGAAATTGAAGATGACACAAAGAGATGGAAAGACATTCCATGCTCCTGGATTAGAAGAAGTATTGTTAAAATGTCTACACTGTCCAAAGCAATCTACAGATTTTATGCAATCCCTATCAAAATACCAACAGCATTTTTCACAGAGCTAGAATAATCCTAAAATTTGTATGGAACCAGAAAAGACCCCAATTAGCCAAAGCAATCTTGAAAAAGAAGAAGTTGAGGTATCATAATTCCAGATTTCAAGTTATATTACAAAGCTGTAGTAATCAAAACAGTATGGTACTGGCAAAAAATAAACACATAGGTCAATAGAACAGAATAGAAAACCCAGAAATGAACCTACAATTATATGGTCAATTAATCTTTGACAAAGCAGGAAAGAATACCCAATAGGAAAAAGATAGTCCCTTCAACAAATGGTGCTGGAAAAACTGCACAGCTACATGCAAAAGAATGAAACTGGTCCACTTTCTTATACCATACAAAAAAGAAAATTCAAAATGGATTAAATACCTATATGTGAGACCTGAAACCATAAAAGAATCCTAGAAGAGAATACAGGGAGTAACTTCTTTGACATCAGCTGTAGCAAATTGTTTCTAGATATGTCTCTTAAGGCAAGGGAAACAAAAGCAAAAATAAACTATTGGGACTACATCAAAATAAAAAGCTTCTGCACGGTGAAGGAAACAATCATTGAAACTAAAAGGCAACCTACAGAATGAGAGAAGATATTTGCAAATGACATATCTGATAAAGAGTTGGTATCCAAAACATATAAAGAACTTATATGACCCAACCCCCAAAAATAAATAATCCAATTTAAAAATGGGCAGAAGATGCAAACAGACACTTCTCTGAAGAAGACATCCAGATGGCCAGCAGTTTGGCACCTATCAGAATGGCTAAAATCAACAACACAAGAAACAACAAGTGTTGGCAAGGATGTGGAGAAAGGGGAAGACTTGTGCATTGTTGGTGGGAATGCAAACAGGTGCGGCCACTCTAGAAAACAGTATGGAGGTTCCTCAAAAAGTTAAAAATAGAACTATTCTACAATACAGCAATTGCACTAATAGGTACTTAGCCAAAGAATACAGAAATATTAATTCAAAGGGATACATGCACCCGATGTTTATAGCAGCATTATCTACAATAGCCAAATTATGGAAAGAGCCCATAGACTAATAAATAGGTAAAGAAGAGGTGGTATATATATACAATGGAATATTACTCAGCCATAAAAAAGAATGAAATCTTGCCATTTGCAATGACGTGATGGAGCTAGAAAGTATTATGCTAAGTGAAATAAATCAGTCAGAGAAAACACCATATGACTTCACTCATATGTGGAATTTAAGAAACAAAACAAACAAGCAAAGGGGGGAGAAGAGAGAAAGAGAGGCAAATTAAGAAACAAACTCTTAACTATAGAGAACAAATTGTTACCAAAAGGGAGGTGGGTGGGGGATGGGTTAAATAGGTGATGGGGATTAAGGAGTTCCCTTGGGGTGAGCACTGGGTAATGTATGAAAGTGTTGAATCACTATATTGTACGCCTGAAACTAATATTACTCTGTATTGTAACTAAGTGGAATTTAAATAAAAACTTAAAAAAAAAACAGTATGAGAGTGGCATAGGTTCAACATATAGACCAATGGACTAGAATTGAGAGTCCAGAAATAAATCCATATTTTATGGCCAATTAATTTTTGACAAGGACGCTCAGACCACGCAAAGGGGAAAAATAATTTTTTCCAAAAATGATGCTAGAATAACTAGAGATCTGCATGCAAAGGAATGAATATGGATCCCTACCTCACACCATATACAAAGATTAACTCAAAATCAATCAACAACTGAAATATGATATAACTGAAAATTATAAAAACTCTTAAAATGTAGGGGGAAGTCTTAACGTTCTTGGATTTTTATAATGGACTAGTAGTTATGACACCAAAAACACAAGCAACAAAAGAAAAAATAGCTAACTGGACTTCATAAAAATTTTAAACTTTTATGTATCACAGGACTTATCAAGAAGAAAAGACAACCTATAGAATGAGTGTAAATAATTGTAAAACATATATCTAATAAGGATCTAGTATTCAGAATATATAAAGAATTCTTTCAACTCAACAACAAAACAACCCAATTAAAGCCCATTTTAAAAATGGACAAAGGACAGGCGCCTGGGTGGCAGAGCTGGTTAAGCATCTGACTCTTGGTTTCAGCTCAGGTCATGATCTCAGAGTCCTGAGGTCTGGCCCTGTGTCGGGCTCAGAGCTCAGCACAGAGTCTGCTTGTCTGTCTCCCTCTGCCCCCCACCCCATAAATAAAATCTTTAAAAAAATAAAAATAGGCAAAGGAATTCAATAGACAATTCTCAAAAAAAAGATATACAAATGGTCAACAAGCACCCAAAAAAGATGCTCAAATCATTAATCATTAGGAAAATTCAGATCAAACCCGCAATGAAATACCACTTCACATTCACTAGCATAACTATAATCCCCCCCCCAAAAGTAAAACAATATTGACAAGGATATGGGGAAATTGGTATCATTGTACATTCATAGTGGGAATGTAAAATGGTTCTACCTCTGTGGAAAACAATTTGACAGTTCCTTGAAAAATTAAACGTAAAATTACCATATGACACAAGAGTTCTATCTCTGAAGAATTGAATGTACTGAAATAAACACAGGTGTGCACATGTTCACAGCAGAACTATTCACAATACCCAAAAGGTGAAAGTAGCCCAAATGTCCATCAGAGAATGAATGGATCATCAAAGTGTAGAAGATTCAGACAGTGTAATATTATACAGCCATAAAAGGAATGAACTACTGATACAAGCTACAACATGGATGAAGCTTGAAAACATTATGCTAAGTGAAAAAAGCCAGTCCAAAAAAGTCATATATTGTATGATTCCATTTGTATGACATATCCATGGTATTAGGTATGTCCATAGAGATGCAGTGCACATTGCTGGTTACCAGAGGGAGAGTGGAGGTGAGATGAGAAAGCAACTGCTTAATGAATAAGGGTTTCCTTTGGGGTTGATGAACGTTTGGAACTAGACAGTTAGTGGTACATTATGCTACCTTGTTAATGTGCTAAATGCCACCAAATTGTTCTCTTTAAAACTATTTTAGACTGTGTGAATTTCACCTGAATTATAATAAAAAACACACTTAGATACAGCATAGTCAAACTGCTGAAAACCAAAGATGAGTAAATCTGGAAAGCAACTAAAGAAAAACAGTTCAACATGAAGACAGAAAAAGAGTTAACGGAGGGGAGAAACAGAAAACAAATGGTAAAATGGCTGATCTAAATCCAACTATACCGTAGCGCCTGGGTGGCTCAGTCTGTCAAGCGTCTGCCTTCTCAGCTCAGGTCATGATTCCAAGGTCCTGAGATCAAGCCCTGGCACTGGGCTTCCTGCTCAGCGGGGAGTCAGCTTCTCCCTCTCCTTCTGCCCACTCCCTCCACTGGTGCTTTCTCTCTCTCTCTCTCTCTCTCTCTCTCTCTCTCTCTCTCTCTCAAGTAAATAGATAAAATCTTCAAAAATAAATAAATAAATCCAACTATACTAATAATTACATTAAATGTTAATTGACTAAATACCCCAATTTAAAGGCAGAAATTGTCATAAAGGATGAAAAAGCAAGGCCCAACTATATATACTTTTATAAGAGATGCATTTTGAACATATAGACACAGACAGGTGCTGTCTACAGGGAATGTACTTTAAATATAAAGACACATATGTTGAAAGTAAATTGATAGTAAAGATAATACCATGAGAACAGTAAGCATAAGAAGACTAGAGTGGTTATCTTAATATTAGATAAAATACCCTTCAAAATAAAGATTATTACTGGAGATAAAGAAGGACATTTGGGGATGTCAGATGATAAAAAATTCATTAGAATTGAAAGTCATAATAATCGTATATGTGCATTTTTCTCATAACAGTTCCTCAGAATACATGAAAATAGTTGACAATTAAAGCAAAAAATATAGAATTCCACAACCATAGTTTTGGATTTTAACACTGTTCTCTAAGCAATTAACATAACAACATACCAGTAAAGACAGAAGATTCCAACAAAACTACTCACCACTTATATGATATTCATAAAACATTGTAGCTAACACTTTCAGAATACACTTTTAAAAGCATATATGGTGTGTTTATCAAGATAGTGTATATGCTGAGCCATAAAGCTAGTCCCAAAGAATTTAAAAGGATTGAAATCACAGGGAGTTTGTTATCTAACCACAAGAAAATAATTGCTTTTCTACTAAATGTTCAACAGCAGAATAGTAAAACACAATCTATTCAGCATTGAGAGTGAATGGTCCCCAACTACACAGAATAGTATGAGTGAATTTCACAAACATAACGTTGAGTGAAAGAAACCAGATATAGGAGTATATATTTTATGATTTCACTTAAGGTACGCTGTCTGAAATCGTGATAGTGTTTACCCTTGGTTAAGAGAAGGTCAAGAAGTGACTGGAAAGGAGCAAGAAGGGGTTTCTGGGAATGTCTTCTCTCTTGATCTAGATCCTGAAATATAGGTTTGTTTAGTGTGTGGAAGTTTATTGAGCTGTATACTTACAGTATGTACTTTCTTAAAAGTTGGGAGATACTTGATAACTGACATATAACATTAGTTGCAGGTACATAACATAATGATTCAGTATTTGTATATATTGCAAAATGATCAACATAGTAAGTCTAGTTAACATCCACCACAACATATAGTTACAGTTTGGTGTTTTTTTGTTTTTTTTTTTTTGGCAATGAAAACTTTTAGTGTCTCTTATTTTAGCAACTTTCAAATACACAAAAAGTATTATTAACTATAGTGATAACTATATTATCACCATGCTGTATATTACATCCCCAAGACTTATTTATTTTATAACTGGAAGTTTGTATCTTTTGATCGCCTTTATCCATTTCACCTAGATCCACCCCCCTCTCCACCTGTAGCAACCACCAATCTGTTCTCTGTATCTGTGAGTTTACTTTTGTTTTGTTTAGATTCCACATATAAGTGAAATCATGTAGTATTTGTCTTTGGCTTATTTCACGTAACAAAATGCCCACAAGGTCCGCCCATGTAATTGCAAATGGCAAAATTTCCTTCTTTTTTATGGCTGAGTAATACTCCTGTGTGTGTGTGTGTGTGTGTGTGTGTGTGTGTGTGTGTGTGTGTATACACCACATTTTCTTCATTCATCCATCCATTGATGGACACTTAGATAAATAATGCTGCAATGAACATCAGGGTGCATATGTCTTTTTGAGTTACTCTTTCCTTTTCCTTTGGACAAATACCCAGAAATAGAATTGCTGGGTTATATGGTAATTCTACTTTTAATTTTAATTTTTTGAAACAATGTGTACTTTTTTCAATATGTATTTATACTTAAAGAAAAAGTGTTTTAAAAAACTGGCAACAACAAAGACCAGAGAGAGAGAGAGAGAAAGAGAGGCTATAGATAGGAGTCCTTTCGGAGGCTGTTACATTAGTACATGTGAACAGTGGTGCTATTCAAAATATTTCAAAACTTGTTTGGCATAAGCACTGACCCATCAGAATGGATGCCATCTGTAAACAACAGATAAACAATGATAACGTAACTAGCTGATTTCAGGTAGAACAAGATGAAAGCCTGCCTGATAGCATTATCAGTGCCTATAGAGAGAACTATGAGGCAAGAGAACTGTCTGTCCTTTTCCCCAAGGACAACCGCAAGCAGTTTGTATGTCAGTCCACATTCCTTTCATTTGTTATTTTGGCTCCTTGGAGAGAGGGCCTAACATCTGTTTAAAACCTACATCGCTTTCTGTGCTTAGTGATTAACCTTTTGTCCTCACAGTTCAAAGAGTAGAAATTATTATTTTCAATTTACTGATTAGGAAACAGAAGATTAACGCTAAAATAAAAACTTCCTACTGAAGCATGGAGCTAGAATTCTAAGATTTGTCCTACTCCAAAGCTCATGCTATGAGGAAAGAAAGGAATCAATCTCTAAATCCCTTTCATTGGTATATTACCTCACATTTGTGAAACTATTTCCATAAATTTTATTTAATTATATTCCCATAAGTCTATGGACAGCAGAAGTTAGAGCTTTCTTCAACACTGAAGTTCAGTGTTTTCAGTCTTCCTAAATTCACTAGGGACAGAGAGGATTAATTCACAAGAGTGTATAAACATTTTTTGCTTGAATAATGCTTTCACAGAATGCTACCTGCTTTCAATGTCTCATTCAGTTCACGCACCTCATCTATAGCATGGGTATTCTGGTTAACTTCACTTTATAAATGGAGGAAGCCGACTAAATGAGATTTGAACTCAGCCCTTCTAACTTCATATCTGGCAGTAAAAACTGGTGACTTGTAGCATACTAATTGTTTAGCAATTGTCTCTTAGCTCCAAACTTACTTCTGTGGGTTTCTTGACTGTTTCCCTTTTAGTGTCATCCCAGCAACAGTCTTACCCCACCAGCAGCATGAACCACAGTCTGTAGTTTTCCCAACCCTTGCAGAACTAAGGCCAGCACTCTCTCATGCTCTCACCCTGCCATACTGCCTCTGTCTATCTGTCTCTCTCTTTTTCTCTCTCTCACAGGTTCAGCTTCCTCAGGTGGGTTATAACCTCTTCCCAGAAAGCAACTGGACCTTATGCTTTGCTCTCATTTTCTGTACCTAGGAAAGCCATTTCCTTTCAATGAGCACTTAATATATTATGTTGGCTGCTGTTCTATCTTGTCAGCAAAATTTGCAGCCTAGACATGAATACTCTACTTGTTGATTATGCTTATTGATTACGCTTGACACTTACCACTCAAGTTTAGTTGCTGGAGATCATTTAAACATAGAAAAGATGGCGGCAGATAACTTATTTGATTGTTGTGTGCATTTAAACTAACCAAACTTCGCAATTCCCCTATATTTCTTGGAATCTCTCTGATTGCATTATTTGAGATATCAAGTCTTTTAAGTTGAGTCATATTAGACAGCTCTTCTGGAAGTCTTGTTAACTGTAACAAAGATTAAACAATTACATTTTTAACAAATATTTCTATGACTAAAACGTTGTCCAAAATCAAATGGAAGGATTTTTTTTTTATCTTAAAAAGGGATATTTTCACGATGTCACAAATTCTTTGTGACTTCCTTCCTTGCTAAAATCCATAGTACATTGAGTGGCATCCCAAGTACCTCCCCAGTCTGACCAATGCTACCAATTAAACCATATGGCTTATTAACCCACTATCTTCACTCTCCCAACACTTAGTTTTCCTTACCACCTATCCCTTTCTTCTCTCCCTGAATCTGACCTGCTTTGGTTTCTTCTCCTCCCTGAAGTTTTTCCCAACTAATCTGTCTCACATTTGGTATTTTTATTCCTATTCTCATCGGTAGTGCTTTTTATTGGTCCCTTATGTATATTTTCCTTGCATTTTTAAATGACATGATGTATGTTTTATAATTTTTTGTGTACATGTTCCCAATCAAGATGCATTTTGAGTAAGTGCTCAATAAACCCCTTAAGAATGGACTCACACAGCTTGGCATTGTAGCCTCAAAAAAACTACTAGTATAAAAAGTGTTGCAAAATAACAGGAATTAAGATACCCTACTATGGTGAAGAACAAATGCACATATTCAGAGAAAATATGGCCATCACAAGTGGCTTTTGAAATAAAGGAAGCTCTACGAGTAAACCAAAGAATTTTGAATAAATGGGCCCCTCTGAAATAACCAAAAACCAAGGTAAATACTGAATATTGTGCTCAGTGTTCTTTCATATATGAAAGAAGCATAAGAAGCAGTCCTCTAGGGGCACTTGGGCGGCTCAGTCAGTTAAGCGTACAACCCATGATTTCGGCTCAGGTCATGAAGATCGGGCCATGCGTCAGGCTCCACACACAGTGTGGAGTCCACACTTGAGGATTCTCTCTCTCCCTGTCCCTCCGCCCTTCCCTCTTCTCGTGCTCTCTCTCATTCTCTATAATAAATAAATAAATATTAAAAGGAAAAAGAAAAGAAAAGAAAACAGCCCCTAACTTCAAAGAGATTAAGATTTAGTTCAGGGGACAAAATATATACATAAGAAACCATCAGGAAACAGTATTAAACAATAGGTAATCCAGTGCCAAAATAAAGAGTACAATAATCGCTATATGGAAGTTTAGGGAATGTATATCAATACAAATCAGAGCTAAAGGAAAGCCTCACGTAGCAGATGGGACTCGAATGGCCTCTCAAGAATGAATAGGATTGAATGGAAGTTATAGGACACTTAAGGCAAGACAAATATCATGCATAAAAATGGGCCAGTGAGAGACTGAACAGTAAAAAGAGGTGATAGGAAGCAGAGGGAGATATGTTTGGAGAGAGAATGCAGAACTGGGCTATGGCAGCCCCTGATAGTTGGCCCTCAGACATAGGAGTCAGGTCAAGACAGGTGAGTAAGTTCATAATTTAAAACATAATAAAACAAATATTCTTTTATTTGGTTCTACAAGTGAACCAAATAAAGTTAACTATTTGCTCAACATTTATCAGAGAATGTACCTAAGAACCATGTGATAACAGAGCTACTACAGAAGGAAAACTCATGTTGGACACTCTTCACTTAGCAAAATAAAAGCCCTGTGATTAACCTGAACTCATTTTCTTCAGATGACTGTTTAGTGACTATCTGCTGTTCTAAATTAATCTTTTGGGCATCTTACTTCTACCCAAAATGGGTTCTCAAAGTCATCTTTCCAATCATATTTTTTTTTGAGAAGAGTTCTTGTAAATCATTTTTCCATCTGGTGATTTTTTTAAGGGTATCCAGCTTTATTTTACATGGTTGCCTGCTTTGCCTACTCTTTTTCTTTTTTTCCTTTTTCTTCTTCTTTTTGTTTCCTGTCATCTTTCTTTTCTTTCTTTTTTTGTTTATTGTTATGTTCAGTTAGCCAACATATAGTACATCATTAGTTTTTGATGTTCTTTTTCTTTTTTTAAGCAAGCCCTATGCCCATGGGGCTTGAACTCAGAACTTGAGATCAGGAGTCACAACATGCTCTACTGCTGAGCCAGCCAGGTGCCCCCATCTGGTGACTTTTGAAGTGAGGTTGTAATGATGTGGACTGGTGCCTTTGGCAACCACTTGCCATGAGTAGGCAATAGATAAGCAATCTGGATTCCTGAGAACAGTTCTCTGTAATGAAATCTGGTAACTTTGACAAGTCCTGATGAAAGAAAGGAGACTGAATCAAAGAGAGTAGTCAAGAGGCTCCTGGAGTAGTCTAGGCGTGAGGTGAATGATGACCATGGGCCAGGTTGGAGATAGTGACACTGGAAAATGAAGGAGTTGATCCAAGAGTTTTTCAGAGGAAAAATGAGACAATTTTGGTGTAAGTTTCTGTATAACTAGTGATGGAAAGGGAAGAAAGATGATTTCATGATTTCTAGATTGGTAGGTCTGGAGAAAGTGACATCACAAACAGAAATGGAGAAATTGTGAAGGGAGTTACATTGGAAAGGAAGATGAGTTTGAATTTGAAATCATGTTGAGTTTGAGAGAGTAGAACAGAGAATTTCCAGGGAAACTGGGAACTGTGGGACTAAAGCAGTGATGAGAGATTAGCTCCAGTTATACAAATTTGAGGGTCAAATGCATGGTATGGTAAAAAGTTAATAGAAAAGAATTAAGGATACAACCTTGTAGACTTACACAGTAAGATACAGGAGGAGAAAGTGAGAGGATTATAAATCAGCCCAGGAATTAGTTGGTGATTATAATGCAGAACCAAAAAGTGTCTTTTAGTGCAATAACAACTTGAAAAACACATATATCATTTTCAATTCCAGCTACTTAAGCAAGTATTCCCTGGAGTAGCCTTTCTGGAAATGTATTATATAGCAGGTGTTAGGTTTAAAAGGGTAAGTAAGTTTGGGAAATGTGGGTTAAATAGAGATAAACCAGTTTCTTTAGTGCAGGACTCTTTAGAGCTTTTAATACACTAACATTCATTGTGATTCTCTAAGAGAAGAAACCAGTGCTTCTCAAAGCTATTTGATCACAGGAACCACCCCCACCCCCCCTTTTTAGGAGCAGTTCATGGGACTAGGTGTTTTTAAGGACAGACTTTGGGAAATCTTGTTCTAGATTGAAGTCCAGCCTCTATCGAAGGACTTTAATTTGACTGTAATGGCCAAATTAAACATAGCCAGATAATAGCTCTAGGGTCCTTTTCATTAGTTTACTAAGATCTTAATATAAATCAGCAATGTTTGATTTTTTAAAACTATTTCCATTAAATTCATTCTTACAGTTCAAGTAAAATGAAAAGCTAAATTATAAGAACATTTATTCATGCTGATCTAGCAATTCTTAAGGGAAAATTCTCTAAGGAAATAGTAAAATAAGAAAAAGGCTATATTTATGAAGTTCATCACAGCATTATATATGATGATGAAAAATTACAGCATCCCTAAATGCTTAACAACAGATGATTAGTTACATATATCATGTATTAGCTGTAACAATTATTGGGAATTGTGTTATATTATGGAGAAATGCTTATATTAAGTGAAAATAGAAGAAACTAAAATTAAAATTGAATGTAGAATTTTTTTATACTTGCTTCACATACATTAAAAAAAGAGTAAAAGTAAGTTGTATCAACATATGACCAGTGACCAGTAGTTATATTACAATACTGATATGATTCTGGAATTTTTTTTACTTCATTTCTCGATTTCCTAAACTTTCAATAATGTGTTTATATTATAATCCATAACTTTAAAACTCCTTTTACAATTAAACTGAAATAAAAAGAAATCTATACAGTTGTCAACTTCAGTTACTTGGAATTTCATTTTAATGAAATATTTTTCTATGAAGCTTTCATGTTGAGAAATATACTTTAAATCCATGTTTGGGGTTTAAAATGAAAAAACCTATTCTTTAAAAAATAAAATATTCCAGCTAAATTTAAAACACACATATACTACAGTTTAGATTCTAATCTCCTCCAGTGCCAACTTCCCTCCAAAGCCCAAAATATCAATCTCTTACCTTTCTTCCATTTATCTGACTTATATTCAGCTCTTCCAATGATTGAAGTTGGCACAGTTCAGTAGGAAAATATATAAATTGATTGCTTGCGATGTTTAATTTCTGGATTCTTTTTAGGTTACAGATATCTGAAGGGATTGTCTGTATTTGGTTTATTGAAAGATCAAGTACTTGCAGATTTTCTAAAGTACACACTTCTATAGGGAAAGCTTCAAATTTATTACAGCATAAAATAAGAGCATGGAGTGATACCATATTGGAGATAGATGGTGGAATTTTCCTTATTTGGTTTTCACCAAGATCCAGGTATTCAAGATTAATAAGAGAACATAAGTGTTCAGAAAATATGAGGAGTTTATTTTTATTTAACTCTAAATTAAGCAGTTGTTTACTAAAAGATATATCCACAGGTATTTCTGAAATATAATTTCCATTAAAATTCAAATAATAAAGAGAATCTAAAGCACAGAAACCTACTGGAAAATACATTATTTTATTATGACTCAATTCAACTTTAGTTATTTTTTTGCAATTTTTTACTTCAATGGGAACATCTGTGATTATATTTCCTGAAAATTCTAGAATGAACATATTATTAAGATGTGAGATATCTTCAGGTATTCTCACTATATTATTTCTGTTTACATGGAGTTTTCTTAAATTTTTGAGCTTATAGATGTTCTTAGGAAGTCCTGTTAATTTATTATAGCTAAGACTAAGACATTCCAACATTACACAGTGAGAAATTTTCTCTGGAATTTCTTTCAATAGATTTTTATCAAGTATTAGAATTTTGAGTTCCTTAAAATTCTCAATTTTGTGTGAAATAACTTGCAATTTATTGTCAGTTAGTTGGAGTTCTTTCATTTTGAGCAATTGAAAAATTTCCACAGCCAGAAAGGTAAGTTTATTATGATCCAGCAGAAGTTTTTCTAAATTTTTAAGCTCCCTAATTTCTTTTGGCAAACTGCTTATCAGGTTTCCAGTAAGGATTAGTGAAATTAACTTTGGAAGGAAACACAGAACTTTAGGAAATATTGTTAACTGATTATATTCCAGATTGAGAACCTTCAAGTTTTTTAAACTAGACAGAGTATCTGGTATATGTCTTAACTTATTTTTAGCCAAACTTAAAATTTCCAAGTTTCCAAGGCTTTCTAAGCCAGAAGGAAAATTCTCAATGTAATTGTTATTTAAAAAGAGTTGCCTCATATTCCCAAGCTGTGATATTTCTTTAGCTATATGTGATATTTGATTGTGACTGACATTTAATATCCTTAAATTATGAAGTAACTGAATTTCAGGCGGCAGTGATGATAACCCGTTTTCTTGCAAGGATAGAATTTCAAGTCCCAGCAGGTCACCTGAATCTGCCCCTTTGAAACTTTTGATTTGGTTCTTGTCCAAATATAGATATTTTACATATTTGATTTTTAAAATGTCCTTGGGGAATTCTTGTAAACCCTTGGCCTTGAGGTTAACTGTAAAGTTACCTGATCCTAAGCCAAGTCCTTTCTGATTTTCTTCAGAGAGCTGTGGACTAGTTGTTTCTAATGTTTCATGAGAAAAGAAGCCAGTGAAAGCCTGATACTCAGCAACCATCTCAGTTATTGATAATGGTGGACTTTGTGGAATACCACTTTTTAACCGCAAGCTATCATATATAGTGATTGTTTCAGAAAATTGAAGAGTTTTCCTTTGTTCTTCATCTCTCTTAGACTTATTTCCAGGGGACAATGTTGATGTATCATCATGTGTACCTAATCCATCATTTCTAGGATGTGGTTCACAAATCTGGTTGGAAGGTTTCCCATCATAAGCTTCCTTTAAAGAATTTGATGTTTCTTTAATAAATTCAGGTTTCACTGACCATGATGTAGATTCTGTCCTAAATTGACTAGTGATATCTTCTAGCTCTTCTGAAGTATGCTCCTTTTCAGACATCTTATTTGCTGCTATGTTTTACATCAGTACATGATTGTAACTCAATTTTAATTTTCATGTTTAATTTTCTCCTTTGAACCTACAAAACAAATATTAATATTAAAAGAAGACATATAATAAAGATGTTGAAATTACAAATGAATTTTATAATAATTTTTGTTCTATAGTGAATAATTTAATAGATATTAAAACAATACATTTGGGGGCGCCTGGGTGGCACAGCGGTTAAGCATCTGCCTTCGGCTCAGGGTGTGATCCCGGCGTTATGGGATCGAGCCCCACATCAGGCTCTTCCGCTATGAGCCTGCTTCTTCCTCTCCCACTCCCCCTGCTTGTGTTCCCTCTCTCGCTGGCTGTCTCTATCTCTGTCAAATAAATAAATAAAATCTTAAAAATATATATATTAGTAACATAAATTAATATTATATATGATTGCTAGTTAAAGATAGTTTATTGATTATGTATTTATCACAGGATGCCCTTGAAATCACATTAAAATTACAGAAAATGAGAAAGGAGACATAAAGGAATGAAAGAACTCAGCAAATTTTTGGAAAACAGAAAGCCATTGGCTCCCTGACATTCAGAGAGTGCCACTTGCGTTGTGGATATTGTAGGTTTACATACGGTACTGAAGTGTCTTGTCCCAACAAATTCAGTACATCATGATAATTTTCTAATAGGCAGAAGTAAAACATCTTAAAAAAGAGATGCTTTCTGTAAGACTAACTAGATGTAAAAAAACTTTTTCAAGAATTAAAGCCTGACTGTAAGTCTTTTGTGTGACTCCTGAAGTATCTGCACAGCTGTGCAGCACCCCTCCTCAGAGGTCTGGATCCCAGCTTTGTCAGTCCATCTTCCAAGTCTGTAGTTTTAACCTCTTTCCTTCGTCTCTTCATCCTAGGGGTGGTATTTACTAGCTCTGTGTTACTGAAGTTCCCCCTTTGCCTTTTTGGTTCTCCAGTACTTGTCTACACAACTCCCTATATTAAATCCTTTCTACTAAACTGGTATGGTTTCAAAATTTCACAGACTCTCAAAGAGAATAGAAAAAGAGGGAACATTTTCCAGTTTGTTTTAGGACATTAGCACTAACCTTGACAACACATAATAAGGACAATATGAAAAATTACAGGCCAACTTTACTCGAGGCAAAATTCTTTTTTTTTTTTAAGTATATACCTTTTTTTTTTTTAAAGATTTTATTTATTTATTTGACAGAGAGAGAGAGACATGAGAGAGGGAACACAAGCAGGGGGAGTGGGAGAAGAAGAAGCAGGCTCCCAGCGGAGGAGCCTGATACAGTGCTTGATCCCAGAACGCCAGGATCACGCCCTGAGCCGAAGGCAGACACTTAACGACTGCGCCACCCAGGCGCCCCTCAAGGCAAAATTCTAAACATTATAAAACTTTTCTAAATATTATAAAAACCGGCAATATATAAAGAGAATATTTTGTGACTCAGTTGCATTTGTCCCAAAAATTGAAGGTTGGATTTTTTTTATTATAATAATATTTTTTATTATATTATGAAGGTTGGATTTTAACATTAAAAAGTTAATGTGATTTGCCACATTGAGATTAAGGAGAAAAACCATATGATCATTTCAATAGATGCAGAAGCACTTGATAAATTGCAACATTTTTCATGATTTTAGAAAGAAATTTTAGCAAACTAGGAACAGATGGGAATTTCCATAATCTGCTAAATGGTGTCCTTAAAAAAATTTATAAATATCATACCTAATGGTGAAACAGTAAAAACTTTCCTTTGATATTGGAAGCAAGAAAACATTGCCCCGTATCATCACTTCTATTCAGTATTGTACTGGAGATCTTAGTCAGTAGCATAAGGCAAGAAAAAAGGTATAAAGATTATTTAAAAATAAATTAAAATGTCATTACTCACAGATAATATAATTATGTATGTAGGAAATCCAAGATCATCTACATATACATTATTAGAATCAGTAGGAACATTAAGTAATGTTGAATATAAAATCGGTATACAAAAGTCAGTTTCCTTATATTAAAAAAAAGATGTTAGAAAATGAAAGTTTAAAAAGGTATAATTTACAGTCAAGAAATGTCAAGTCCTTAGGAATAAATCTAACAAAAATTGTATAAGACTTCTACAGAAAAATCCTACTTCATATAAATACAAAATGTAGTGAGAGATATTGGAGAAGACCTAAATAAATGGAGTGGTATTCTTTGCAAATTGATCTGTAAATTCAATCTTATTATAAATTCAATTCTAACCTTATTTTTGGGGAACTTGACAAGCTGGTTCTTAAAAGTCTTTGGACAGAGGGCCAAGAAGAGTCATGATATACTTTAAAAAGGCAGAGGATTTGTTTGATGAATATGAAGACTTCTTATGAGGCTATAGTAACTCAGGTGTTATGGCACTGACACAAGAATATTCAAATAGATCAATAGAATATTTAGAAAGCCCAGAACCAGACATTTGATTATGACATATGGATACTTGGTTTTTTAAAAATACAGGACTTTGGAGCATTGAAAAAAAGGTACTCTTTTCAATAATGATGCTAGAACAACTGGACAGTTAGTACACTGTAAAATATGTCTGAAAGATATATCCAGATCCAAACACAACAAGAAAGTTTCCTTAACCAAAACTGCCAAGAAAGGCTTAGAACTGAACTAGAACCTGATAGAGGGGCTTCGGAAATGTGTGGACCCATACAAGTACCTTTTTGTCTTCTCTGTGGCCAACATGAGGAACAGCAAGCTGAAAGACATTGCAACACCTGGAAGCATAGCCAGATGTTCTTTGGCAAAAACAAGGTGATGATGGTGGTCTTGGGTCGAAGCCCATCTGACGAGTACAAGACAGACTGCATCAGGTCAGCAAGAAGTTGAGGTGTGAGGGTCGATCTTCTTTTCACCAACCGCACCAGAGAGGAAGTGAATGAGTGGTTTACAAAATATACAGAAATGGACTTCGCTCGAGCTGGAAACAAAGCAACTTTCACTGTGACCCCTGGAGCAGTTCCCCCACTCCGTGGATCCTCAAGAGAGGTGTGGTGACCCTGCTGCCTGACTATGAGGTGTGCAAGGAGGGTGATGTGCTGACCCCAGAGCAGGCCCATGTGCTGAAGCTTTTCAGGTATGAGATGGCTGAATTCAAAGCTGCCATCAAATACTTGTGGGATGTACAGTCCAGAAGGTTCTAGGAGATGGGTGATGACTTGCCTGAGAACATGTCAGAAGAATCGTGGGCGGTGGGGGAGGGTAGGGAGACAAAGGCTGATAGGCACTTGGGGCCCAGAAGTGTGAGACTGCCATCCTGCAGGCCAAACAGCAGCGAGGGTGAGAGGGACAGATTGCTTTTCTATAAGGAATAAAACTGTCTGCAGGGTAGCTCCCTGTGAACAGCAAAGAGGACTTTTCCTAGGAAAAAAGGCCTTGGCTTCAGGCTTTTATTTGGATTCCCAGGGTTCCTCTTCTTGTTCATCTTGAGCCAGCTTCCAGCACTGGCTCCTGAATGATGGTTGGGGATGTGAGAGCCACCATCCGAGCAGGGGCTTCTCTCCTCTGGTCTTTGTGCCCTTACTGGAAACAGGGGTTTGCCAAAGAATAGAGGAACCCTGGCCACCCTTCCTATCCTTTTCTTTCTCTCCCTCCTCCCCTCACCCCATCCCCCAGCCACATCAGGGCCAGGAGTCTTAAACGAAAAGACAGGATGCTTTCACTAAGACAAGAGTAAAGGCACTTCTGAAACCCAGAGCAGATATTAAAACTGTTCCACAGGGGAAAAAAAGATGGAGGGGGGGGGAAGAATTAAAAAGTCGATAAAATAAGATATATCCAAAAATGTGGTGAAGATAGAGAAGGAGATGGAAAATATAAAGGAATGCATGGAAAATATAATGAGAAGGAGTAACATATATTTAATTAGAGTTCCAGAAGGAGAAAATGGACATAATGGAGCAAAGGCAATATTTAAAGAAATACTGGCTATGAATGCTCCAGAACTAGTGAAAAATATGAATCAAGAGATCCATGATATACAACATATCCAAGGAGAATAAATAAAAAAGAAGTGTCATTCTTAAACTACAGAACAATAGAAACAATGAACATATCATGAGATCAGTCTGAGAGAAGGGAAGGAACACCCATAGAGGAATGACAAGATGAGGACAGACATCCTCGCAACTTCAGTGAAAGCTAGAGGACAGTGGAATAACTTTTTCAAAATGTTGACAAAGTTCCTATCAACCTTGAATTGGATATCCAGCCAAGTTATCATTCAAAAATTAAAGGAACAGAAAAACATTTACAGATAAACAAAACTGGGAACTTCTACCAGCAAGACACTTGCTCAAAAGGAAATTCTAACAGGTATACTTTAAGAGGAAAAAGATACCAGAAGATGGTCTGAAATTCAAGATGGAATAGTGAGCAAGTAAAATGGTGGTCACATACGTAAATTCAAATAATGGTCTATATAAAACAATAACAGTGTGTCATGTATGGCATTTAAAAAGAACTAGAATCATTAGAAATTATGAGTCAAGAATCTCCCTGAATATTACAGAGGATAATGGTAACTGCAGTGTAGAGGCCCAGTGGACACCACCTTTGCCAAGTGATTAAAGTCAACATCATCACTACATAATGTACTTCAAGATATGGAGGACTGAGAAGGGCTAATCACTTTGTGGTTTTCTTGCCAAAAATGCATAACCTCAATCCAATTAGGAGAAGACATCGGGCAAATCCAAATTGAGGTACATTCTGCAAAATAACGGATTAGTTCTCTTCAAAAATGTTGGGGACATAAAAGACAAAGACTCAGAAACTGTCACAGATTGTAGGAGACTAAGGAGACGTAACAACTAAATTTTATATGGGATCCTGGGTTAGACTCTGCTACAGAAAAAAGACATCAATGTAAAAATGTAAATTTCAAATAAAGTCCATAGTTTAGTTAGTAGTATTATACCAATGTAAATATTGCAACTTCTCTGTAAATCAATATTATTTCAAAATAAAATAAAAACAAGACTTGAGCTAAAATATTCTAAAGCCTTTTTTTTTGAGGTATATGAGAAGTTGTTCAGCTGTAAGACTGTGTTAGGCATACTTGATAAAATTTGATAAATTTTTAAGGGTTATTATTAACAATAAAAGTAGAGGGAATGGATACCAGACTTATAAAGAGAAAAACTTTAAGGGGAAAACACGAAAGAGGAGGAGGAACAATAACAATATTCAGGGAGGTTTTTTAAAAAGCAAAAAAAGAGAAAAAGAAATTGGACAAAAAAATTTAAAAGAAAGTATAAACAAGTCCAAATATAATCAAAATTAATGTGAATGGACTAAATAACCAATTGAAAGTCAGATTAAACAAAAACAAAAACAGAAACCCAAGTGCTATTATGAAAGATGACTGTAAAGCATACGATCACAGAAAGGTTGAAATTAAAAGGAGGAACCCATGTTACATATGACCTTGATTTATGACAAAAGTGGCACTAAGATCACTGTGGAAAGTGTGGCTTTTGATTCTGGGTCAACTAGAAATCCGTACAGAAAGAAAAAGATATTTTACCCCTATCTTGCCATCCACAAAAATCAATTTTAAGTGGACTAAAGATTTAAATGTGAAAAGTAAAGCAGTGAGAAGACATTAGGATAGAGAATGAATTAAGTGGACACAAAAAACATTGTAATAGTAACAGATTGGAAATAACATAAATGTCCCTGATAGGAGACACATCAATAAATCATCTTCTAACCATGCATAAAACTAACTTCAACAGAACCTTAACCACACCAGGCCAGGCTGGGGTTTAATCAATATATTTTTAGCTTTTGCTTTAACTTAATGTTAAAGATTATTAAAATCGCTGTGTCCAAATCATCTCCACTCAAAGTTTCTCAAGCTTATGGCTTTCATTTTAACTATGACTGAGTCAAAGTATTTGGGTGTATAATTTTCTATTTCCACAATGTGTTTTCTCATGTTTTAATTTTATGGTTTTTGCCTTTTGTGCCTTAAGGGGTTCTTCTATATTTACTTCTCTATCGGTCAGGTTCCCACAGGAAAACATGCTCCACTCAAATTCAGTAATTTGAGGAAAGTTTACGAGTGAGGAAAGTTTACCAGAGAGTTTCTTTACAAAGGTAGAGTGTGGGGGAATTCCAGAGAATAGTGTTGTATCCCAGGGCTAGTGCAGTGAGCTGCACTGTTACTCCTAAGCCTGGTAGGGGAGAGAGAACCCTGACAGTGCGTTATGGACAAAGGCCACCTGACTGGAGCTTGGGCTCTGGATGAATGAATACAGTCAGCAGCAGGGATGTAGCAGAGAGAGCCAGGGGAATAAATCCCCACTCTCACTCTCCTCCATTCTTCTTATCTTCTGATGCAGCTCCCTTTTGACTGAACCCGTATGAGACTCAGAGAGCATGAGGGGCACTTGATGCAGTCCATACAGGTTAGCCCTTTGGGGCACAAAGCAGAATCAGAGGGTGGAGATTACAAAAATGGCCACAAGTTTTTCCAGTATTTGCATGTGTCCCAAGAAGTAGAGTCTATTTCCTTACCGCTCAAATCTCACTTTGGCCATGTGACTCAAACTTTGGCCAATGGGGCATTAGCAAACATGACACAAGCAGAGGTTTGAAACGCACTCGGACACTGCACATTTTTTGAGACCACTACATAGGCGTCTATGCAGTATGAAGTCTGGTTAGCTTCCTGGGTGATGAGAGACAGTTGACTAATTATTCTAGCCTTCAGCCAGCCAACACACAGAGGCAGAGTGACCTAGCTGACTGGCAGCTGACCACAAATGCATGGGTGAACCCAGCCACCACTGTCAGAACTGCCTAGCTGAGCCATCCCCAAATGGCTTACTCACAGAATTGGGAGCTTACTAAATTGTTTGCTATGCAGCAAAGACTAACTGGTTTAAGTGGCAAATGGAATATATCCAGCACAAGTGTTTAAAAAATTTATGCTTTGCCTGTCACAGTTAGTTCTTTAATCCATATGGAAATTATTTTGTACATGGTATGAGTTAGGGATCTAATTTAATTTTTCTCATGTGTCTAGTCAGTTGTCTCTGCAATATATTCAATAGTAAATTCTTTCTTCACTGATGTCTAATGCTGCCTCAGTCATATATATATGTGTAGAGCTGTTTCTGGAATTTCAGTTCTATTCCTTTTATCTATTTGTCTAAGTTTGCATCAATACCACATGTTTTAATGATTATAACTTTATAATAAATCTTGGTCTCTGGTAGAGAAAGCCCTCTCCCCTTATCCTTTTTCTTCAAAATTATGATGGTTATTCTCAACCCTTTACGTAGCCAGATCAATTTCAGGATCTGTGCATCAAGTTCCACAAAATGTCTTGCTTGTATTTCAATAAGAATTGAATTAAACTTGTGAACTAATCTGGGAAAGAAGTGACACATTTATGATATTGATTCATCCTATTTAATAATGTGGTATATCTCCATTGCTATTGGGAATGATACCTGATTTCTCTGTCTTTTTTAATTTATAAAATATTCATATATAGGAACACTACTAATTTTTGTATGTTGATCTTGTCTCCAGCAATATGACTGGACTCTCATATGAGTTCTATCAACTTTACACATTCTACTAGATTTTCTGTAAAGAGAATATTATAAATATTGGCAGTATTTGTTTCTTCTTATCCAATTCTCTGACTCATTTATTATCTTATTGCATTTGTTAAGCCCTTCAGTAAGTACAATGTGGAATAGAAGGAATGATATCAGCTATCTTTGTCTTCTTTTTTTAACCTGCTAATGTGGTATATTACATTAACAGATTTTCTTTATTGAACATCTGGCATTTCAAGGGTAAATCAAACTTGATCACGATATATTGCTTTTTTTTAATTTATTTTTTATAATAACTTTTTATTATATTATGTTAGTCACCATACAGTACTTCCCTAGTTTTTGATGTAAAATTCAGTAATGTGGCGGGATACAAAATCAACGCTCAGAAATCAATTGCATTTCTATACATGAACAATGAGACTGAAGAAAGAGAAATTAGGGAATCCATCCCATTTACAATAGCACCAAAAATCATACATTACCTCGGAATTAACTTAACCAGAGACATAAAGGACCTATATTCTTGAAACTACAAATCACTCTTGAAAGACATTGAGGAAGACATAAAAAGATGGAAAGATATTCCATGCTCATGGATCGGAAAAGGAAAAACAAAGCTGGGGGCATCACAATGCCGGATTTCGAGCTGTACTACAAAGCTGTGATCACCAAGACAGCATGGTACTGGCACAAAAACAGACACATAGACCAATGGAACAGAATAGAGAACCCAGAAATGGACCCTCAGCTCTTTGGGCAACTAATCTTTGACAAAGCAGGAAAAAACATCCAGTGGAAAAAAGACAGTCTCTTCAATAAATGGTGCTGGGAAAATTGGACAGCTACATGCAAAAGAATGAAACTTGACCACTCTCTCACACCATACACAAAGATAAACTCCAAATGGATGAAAGACAATATATTGCTTTTTAATTCACTTTTGAATTAAATGTAACATTTATTGAGAATTTTTATACCTGTGTTATTAGTAATTTTGTTGATAATTTCCTTATCTGTAATGTTCTTATCCAGTTTTGTTGTCAGGGTTAACTTCATAAATTGAGCTGGGTAACTTACCCTAATTATCTGTTTGTTGAAATATTTTATATGTTATAGAGTTCTGTAAAATTTTCGTTTTGATCTCTTACTCATTAGATTTGATGGTTACTGGTTTGTCCAAGTTTTCTTTTTCTTTTCAAGACATGCGGTGAAGTAACTACTTTCTCCTGGCTTCATGTTTCTTTATAGAGGAAATTCTATCCATGAAATGCCCTTGGCCTTGAGCCTCATCTCCACAGTATCTCCTCTACAGAGAAGACTTAAGTAACTGATGAGCTCATCTCCTTCAGGGTTCCCTCTAGGTCTTTCTGTGTTCTAGTGAGCTGTCTTCCATAGAATAAGAGGGTTGACCACCTGTTGGGGGAGCCAAGGTTGTCCATCTACGTAATGACAAAATAATTAGTTGAATTCGGGGGGAACTATTACAAGTCCACTTAGCTACAGACCAAAGCCACTTTCTCTAAGCGGTCTTATCAGTAATACATGTGATATTTTGACCCCCATCTGCTTGATTATATTTAATGATAAGAAACTTGGGAGGAGAAGAAGGGGTGTTATTCTTTGCTCCTCAAATGGCAACATCTGGTGCCATGGCTGAACGCTTTGAAAAATAAATACAACTGGAGAAATTAAGTCTCCAGGGTGGTAAGGGCTCATGGTTTATAGCTGTACAGTTTTGACCTTGACATTTTGTAGCAGCCCAGATTGTGCTTTTGGCTTTTGTGGGGATGGCTTTTTCAGGTGGCTTTAGCCCTTGGGCTTTTCTTTAGTTAAGCATGGCATACATGGGATTGTGATCTTGATGGGTTACCACAATTTAAGGTAGTTTTGTCCCCAGGTGTTTGGTGGTTCTTCTGCAAAAGGGTATTTTTTGTTTTATTTTTTATTGTGGTAAAAAATATATAAAATTTATCATTTGAATTATTTTCAAGTGTATAGTTAGTAGCATTAGGTACATTCATAAGATGAAAAACTAACTAAACAAGGGCTGCTCTGGTCTCCGTGTGTGGATACCTACAGATTGACTGTGAATGCTGCATCCAGTTGGGACTGGTAATAAAGAAGAAACAGAGTCAGAGATGAGATCTTCTATTCTGTTGGCCCAAATTAGGTCAAGTCCCCAACCTTGAACCAATGATTGTGGCTAGGAGTCAGAGTAATACTATTTTAGATAATACTACATGGCTCACTCCTACAGCCAAGGGTGGCATTTGCCCACCCCAAATATCACAAGGGAAATATATATATATGCATGTATGTGTTTATGTATACACATCTGAGAGAGCAAACCAAACCCGAAGGAAGAACAGATGCTGGAGAACAGATGTCCCCTATAACTACTTCTTAGAGATAACCAGTGATAAATATCATACATATTACTTTTTTTAATATAAAATTGAGGCCTATGTAGTATCATTGTCTAATATGGCAACAGCTATATGTGGCTATTTCAATTTAGATAAAATAAAATTACAGTTTAGCCTCTCAGTCATACTAGCCATACTTCAAATGCTTAACAGCTAAATGTGTCTAGTGACTACCTTATTGAACAGTGCAGATATTGAACATTTACAACATCACAGAATATATACATCATAGTTAACATACCGTGATTTGAAATAAAATATTTGGAAAGCTTATCTTTCATGCCTGCAAAATATTCCACTGAATGTAAACATTTTAAAAGCTGATAAATAACATTTTAAAAATGTATAGGAGAAAGTCTTTTTCCCCTCATCCTCACAAGCACTGAGAGACTCACTTAAAAGTAAATATTGTCAATCTAATAGGCCAAAACAGATCCTGTTTTTATAAATATAAGTTAATTTGAACAACAACGCTCTGAAATTTGTTACGTATCTGAAAGACATAGGTATTAACCACAAGACGTTTTTGTGTCCTACAGTATCAACAAATTGTTTCCTGGAATGTGGAATAAAGGCCACTCAACAGAGGCTAAAGCAACGTGGGACAGGGTGCACACACGCCAGAGGTGGGTATCCCTGGGGCAGGAAGAGGGAGGACGTAAAGAGCTGTAGATGTTGAGGGGAAATGGGAGAAGAAACCCTGGGTTTCGCTTGTCGGGTGGCCCAAGTAAGTAATAGCCCTTCGCTTCACCTGGAGCCTTTCTCAGCGGCTGTGACTCGGGTGGCGGGCAGAGCGGGGGTGCGCGCCGGGGAGCATCCAGCAACTCGGGCAATAGCGGTGGCCTGCCGCTCCGCACTGACGCGACCCTGTGCCGCAGCGACAGTGGCTGAGCGCGTCGGATCGGCCGCGCCCCTACGCGTTTGTGAGCTGGCCCGGGTCACACTAGGACACCTGCGGGGAGGCGGGGGCCTCCATTCAGCTCCCCAGGCCGGACGCTCGCCGGCGGCCACCAATGGGCAGAGAGCTCATGCTCCTGCCTAGGTTTGTTTTCCTGCCTGCGGGGCTAACAGAAGGCTATAGCGGCCTGATGAAAATGGCACGTGGCGTGGAGGACCCATTTAGTCAGTCTTCGACCAAACTGCCTCATAGAGCCCGACCTTTTCTGTCTCGGTTGCTCATGGGGCTATTTTTCAGCGCCTGCCGGACTCCCAACCCACTGGTCAGTGGCTGAAGGCACGCTGCCCGGGCCCAGGAATAACCGAGCGTGCTCATCTCGGAGAGAGGGAGATTGCGCCACTGTTTATTTTTTTATTATTTATTATGTTATGTTAGTCACCATAGTGTTCCATGATTCATTGTATGCGCCACTGTTTAAAGGGATCCCCGAGATCCCGAGGATCTGGAGATTTGCAGGCGGGTCTGCCTTTGCAGTTACCAGGAACAGTACTCGAAAGTGAGTCTAGGGACAGGAGAGGTGGCTGTGCTTGGAGAAAGCTCCTGAGGTGACTGTAACTTGCCTTCTCCAGTCATCTGAACAGGATAAATTGAAGTTCCAAGGCCGATTTAGTCCTAGCCTACTATAACGAAGAACACTGCATTTATCAGAAAACAAAACAAAACAGGAAGTCTTTGTAGAATATGAGGATGTAACTGAAAACCAGAGCTTTTAGATAATAGAGCTTTTAGAAAAAAGAAATGGAAAACTTAAAAAAGATCTTGCTTGATTTACTAATATAAATACCTGAAATGTAACAAAATTGAAAAAAATCAATGAGTTTTACCATGATTGAATATTCTAAAAATGCCACTTGAATTAATTCATCTTTTGATGAGCATTATTGCATCCTGTTAGAAGGTGATGTTTAAAATATTCTTAGAGTACTAAGTTAACAGAAAACTTCCAAGCATATTATCTATAGGCTCATGTCAAAGCCTCTCCTTTCATTTGCAGAGGACCTTGTCTACAGAGTAGGGCACTTGACCTTGGTGAGGAGTCACAGCCTTTCTGGTTATCAGGGTGGTTGGCCCACCGCTTTCCCCAGCCCTTTTCCATAGCCTGCAACTGTTACCAAATTGTTTTAGTATATGGACCTCCCAAACCCTCGCATCACCACCAAACTCCAGTTTGAAATTTAAAGTTGAATAATGGGTGGCAGCTCTTTCTGCCCTGTCTCTGTGCTTTAATAAAATCACCATTTGCACCAAAATAAATAAATAAAGTTGAATAATGAATGCAATTAACTTCTCAGAATTTATGAAAAGCAGTGATGTGCCCTTTTCTATAATTCTACATTTGTAGTCTTTTCATATCCCGTTCTGTGGATTGAATTTGCAAGTTGTCATCTGCCTACTTAAGAGCTTTGTGACTAATTGAAAATACATGTAATTTGCTGGTGTTGCAGAAGTCTATGTTTTGTCTTTTTCCTAAACTGAGATATAATTGACATATAACATTAGTTTCTGGTATACAAAATAATGATTTGATATTTGTATATGTTGCAAAATGATTACCACACTAAGTCTAAACATCTATCACCATACAGTTAATAAATCTCCTCTCTGTGAAGAGAACTTTTAAGATCCACTCTTGTAGCAAATTTCAAATATGCAATAGTATTATTAACTATAGTCACCATGCTGTACATAATTTTCCCATGACTTATTTATAACTGGAAGTCTGTACCTTATGGACTGCCTTCATCCATGTTCACCCACCCACCACCCTCTGCCTCTTGAAACCACCAATCTGTTCTCCCCATCTATGAGCTTGTTTTTGTTGTTGTTTTTTAGATCCACATGTGAGATCACATGGTATTTTTGTTTCTGTCTGACTTACTTCACTTAGCATAATGCCATCATTGGTCCATCCATGTTGTAGCAAATGGCGAGATTTCTTTTTTATGGCTGAATAATACTGTTGTAAAAATATAAAAATATGGCACTTTTTTTTTTAATCCATTCATCCATTCATGGACACTTAGGTTGTTGCTGTGTCTTAGCTATTGTAAATAATGCTGCAGTGAATATGGGGGTACATGTATTTTTTTTTTTTGAGCTAAGGTTTTCATTTCTTTTGGATAAATACCCAGAAGTGGTATTGCTGGATCATATGGTAGTTCTATTTGTAATGTTTTGAGGAACCTCCATACTGTTTTCCATAATGGCTGTACCAGTTTACATTTCCACCAATAGTGCACAAGGGTTCCCTTTCTTCATACCTTTGCCAACACTTCTAATTTCTTTTCTTTTTGATACTAGCCATTCTAACAGGTGTGAGGTGAGATCTATTTGATTTTGATTTGCACTTTCCTGATGATTAATGATGTTAAGCACCTTTCATGTGCTTGTTAGCCAACTATGTTTTTGGAAAAATGTTTATTCAGATCCTCTGCCCATTTTTAAATCAGATTTTTTTTTCTATTGAGTTGTATGAGTCCTTTATATACTTTGGATATTAATCTCCCTCAGATATAAACTTGCAAATATCTTCTCCCATTCCATGGGTTGCCTGTTCATTTTCTTTATATAAAGTTTCCTTTGCTGTGCAGTTTTTAATTTGATATAGTCCCATGTTTATTTTTGGTTTTTGCTGCCTTTGCTTTTGGTGTCAAATCCAAAAAGTCACCCAAAACCAATGGCAAGGAGCTTAACCCCTATGTTTTCTATTTAGAGTTTTATCATTTCGGGTCTTATGTTCAAGTTTCTAATCCACTTTGTTCATCTTTTTAAGTAGGCTCCACACCCAGTATAGAGCCCAACGCAGAGCTTGAACTCAGGACCCTGAGATCAAGACCTGAGCTGAGATCAAGAGTCGGACACTTAACCAACTGAGCCACCCAGGCACCCCTGTGTTAAATTTTTGTGCATAGCATAAGACAGTGGTCTAGTTTCCCCAGCATCATTTATTGAAGAGACTATCCTTTTCCCATTGTATATGATTGGCTCCTCTGTTGTTAATTAGTTGGCCAAATATGTGTGGGTTTATTTCTGGGGTCTCTATTCTATTCCACTGACCTATATGTCTGTTTTTATACCACTACTATACTGTTGGAAACACATATAATTTGCTGATGTTCCAGAAGTCTATATTTTTTGTTGTTCTCTTAATCGAGGCATTAAAAGCTGCTGCTTAGTATACTTACTTTCTTTACTCAGCATAAGGTAGAAAGGAAAAAAGCTTCTTAATTTTAATATGGCAATTTATATTACCTTTGGTCTTTGGAACGCAGGTAGTTTTCCTATCCTTTTTATGCTTTCCTTTTCTTATAGGGAGTTTACAAAGTTTCTGACTTGTGATTTAAACTCCATATTAAAAAGCAAGTTGGATTATCTTTATCTTTACTGTCTCAAAGTTTATTCATAAGTAGAAAATAAGTTTCAAAAACATTTTGTCATGTTCTCATCATAGTGTTTATCTAATCTCTCTTGGAATTGTAAGTATGAATGATGTATTTTACCATTCATTTCAATGACTGATTATGATCAAGAAAGATGAGAAACTTATTAACTTTATAGCACTTAGTAAAGCCCGACTTTTACACTGTTGCAACATAAAATAATATGCAGTGTGTGCACATCCATCTATTTTGAAGTAGTAAATATCAAGTAAACCGAAGTTCAGATAAAGTTAATTAAAATCCAACTTTTTTAAAAAGAGGATTCTTTATTATTATTTTATAAAGATTTTATTTATTTATTTGAGAGAGAGCGAGAGTGCAAGCAAGAGTGCAAGAGCAGTGGGGAGGGAGAAGCAGACTTCCCCACTACGCAGGGAGTCTGCTGCAGAGCTCGATCCAAGGATCGAGGATTGAGGATCATGACCTGAGCCCAAGGCAGATCTTTAACCAACTGAACCATCCAGGTGCCCTTAAAACCCTACTTTTATCTATGTACAGTTAGTTACTTGTGAATGAAATGGTTGAAATAAATTAAAAAAACAGACTGGCTTTTCTTCCTCATAGGGTTATGTGTACAAAACTATTCCAATATTACTTGGAAGCAGACAATCTGGAAAGGAAAAATAGCACACATTCAATTTAAGTGAAAATTGTTTATCCATTTTTCTATCTCCGCGTGACTTATTTTCGATTCTTTCCCTTTCACTGCCCTACTGGTATATATTCAATAAATACAAACAAAAGTATTATCAGCATCTGTAAAATATAACTGGGAAGGAGTGTTATTAAAACACCACACAGCACATTCCAAAAGTGAACAAGTCATTTGCTAATTACTGATGTGGGATTGTACTTGTGTTATTAGTTCATATAATTGAGTTGATGACATAATTACATGATTCTATAACAACTAAAGCATTTAGTATGCTCGTAGGGAGACTTCTTTTAAAAACAATTGCTTTGGTTATGTATTTTTTTTGTTAAAGATTTTATTTATTTGAGAGAGAGAGACAGAGCACAAATGGGGTGAGGGACAGGGGGAGAAGCAGGCTACCCGCCAAGCAGAAACCTGATGTGGGGCTTGATCCCAGAATTCCAGGATCATGATGAGCTGAAGGCAGATGCTTAACTGACTGAGCCACCCAGGCGCCCCTGGATATGTATTATTTTTTAACTGTACAATTTTGCTCCATTTTTACAGTAATGTTAGAAAACTATCATTTTCCCCCTGTTGAATTGGAGTATATGTAGTCTACTCCCTAGGCAAGTAGGGGGAAATTATACCAGTAAAGCACTGCAAATGAGAAAGTGGGGGCAGCGGGTTCATCCTTTCAGTGTCCTTAATGTGGGATCATCAGTTCAAAGGGGGTACGTATTTCTAGACTGTTTTACCAAAAGATTAAACCAATTTTCAGTTGCAACCAAAAATATTCTTATATGTTGTCTCAGTCCTATGCCAACATTAATTTTTATTAATGTAATTAGTTGAGTTTTAGTTCATATAATTTAAACTAATAAGGGTTTGCGTTTTTGTTAGCAAAGTTTTATATTTCCCCATATTTATTTTTATTTTTTATTATATTATGTTAGTCACCATACAGTACATCCCCGGTTTCCGATGTAAGGCTCGATGATTCATTAGTTGTGTATAACACCCAGTGCACCATGCAATACGTGCCCTCCTTACTACCCATCACCAGCCTATCCCATTCCCCCACCCCCCTCCCCTCTGAGGCCCTCAGTTTGTTTCTCAGAGTCCATAGTCTCTCATGTTTCATTCCCCCTTCTGATTACCCCCCCTTTCTTTATCCCTTTCTTCCCCTATGGATCATCCTAGTTCTTATGTTCCATAGATGAGAGAAATCATATGATAGTTGTCTTTCTCTGCTTGACTTATTTCACTTAGCATTATCTCCTCCAGTGCCATCCATGTTGTAGCAAATGTTGAGAACTCATTCTTTCTGATAGCTGAGTAATATCCCATTGTATATATGGACCACAACTTCTTAATCCAGTCATCTGTTGAAGGGCATCTCGGCTCCTTCCACGATTTAGCTATTGTGGACATTGCTGCTATGAACATTTGGGGTGCATATGGCCCTTCTCTTCACTACGTCTGTATCTTTGGGGTAAACACCCAGTAGTGCAATGGCTGGATCATAGGGGAGCTTAATTTTTAACTTTTTAAGGGACCTCCACACTGTTTTCCAGAGTGGCTGTACCAACTTGCATTCCCACCAACAATGTAGGAGGGATCCCCTTTCTCCACATCCTCTCCAACAATTGTTGTTTCTTGTCTTGTCTATTTTTGCCATTCTAACTGGCGTAAGGTGGTATCTCAGTGTGGTTTTGATTTGAATTTCCTTGATGGCTAATGATTTTGAACATTTTTTCATGTGTCTGTTAGCCATTTGTATGTCTTCATTGGAAAAGTGTTCATATCTTCTGCCCATTTTTTGATTTGTTTATTTGTTTCTCGTGTATTGAGTTTGAGAAGTTCTTTGTAGATCTTGGATACCAGTCCTTTATCTGTTGTGTCATTTGCAAATATATTCTCCCATTCCATGAGCTGCCTCTTAGTTTTTCTGTTTCCTTGTCCCCATATTTTTTTTAAACTTTTATTTATTCAATTAATTAACATATAGTGCATTATTAGTTTCAGAGGTAGAGTTCAGTGATTCATCAGTTGCATGCAACACCCCCTTGTTCATTACATCATGTGTCCTCCATAAAGCCTAACACCCAGTTACCCCATTTGCCCACCTCCCTGCCCTCCAGCAACCCTCAGTTTGTTTCCTGTGGTTAAGAGTCTCTTATGATTTGTCTCCCTCTGATTTCGTCTTATTTTATTTTTTCCTCGCTTACCCTATGCTCCTCTGTTGTTTCTTAAATTCTACATAGGAGTGAAATCATATGACAATTGTCTTTCTCTGACTGACTTATTTCGCTTAGCATAATACCCTCTAGTTCCACCCATGTCATTGCAAATGGCAAGATTTCATTTTTTGATGGCTGAGTAGTATTCCTCGTGTGTGTGAGCGTGTGTGTGTGTGTGTGTGTGTGTGTGTGTGTGTATCACACACACTGCATCTTCTTTATCCATTCATCTGTCGATGGACATCTGTGCTCTTTCCACAGTTGGTATTGTGGACCTTGCTACTATAAACATTGGGGTACCAGTGACCCTTTGGATCACTACATTTGTACCTTTGTATATTTCCCTGTATTTTAAAGTTGTCTGCGTTTCTGAACTTAGACTCTCTGTTAACCTTTGACCACTCCCTGTTGGAATTTGGATACTGACTTAAATTTCTACTGAATTTATATATATTTTTGGTAAATTTTCAACACTTGTATAGCAAGTTATGATCTTTTAAAATTTACATATAGTAAAATTTCCTTTTTTGATGTACAATTTCACGAGATTTGACAAAGACACTAAGTATTTGTGAATCACAGTCAAGATACAGTTCTTTTTTTTTTTTTTAAGATTTATTTATTTATTTATTTATTTGCCAGAGAGAGAGAGAGAACAAGCAGGGGGAGTGGCAGGCGGAGGGAGAAGCAGGCTCCCCGCTGAGCAAGGAGACCAATGCAGGACTTGATCTCAGGACCCTGGGATCATGACCTGAGCCGAAGGCAGACACTTAACCGACTAAGCCACCCAAGATACAGTTCTTTTACTTCCCCAGATTCCCTCATGCTTCCCCTTTATATTCCCACATCTTCTCACTCCCATCCTTACCCTCTAATAACCACTGTTTGCTTTCTGATCCTATAGTTTTGCCTTTCCCAGAATGTCATCTAAACGGAATGTTACAGTATATAAACCATTGAGTCTGGCTTCTTTTAGTTAGCATAATGTATTTGAAATTCATTCATATTGTTCATCAATACTTTATTCTTTTTTGTTGCTGAGTAGTATTTCATATGGATGTATCTGAGTTTGTTTCACTCACCCATCAAAGGATATATGGGTTGTCCAGTTTGGGGCAGTTATCAATAATTATATATCATATGAATTGTGAAAAAATGAAAAGTATATCCTATAAAAGTCTGAACATAGATTTTTGTGTGAATGTAAGTTTTTTTTTCTTTGATAAATACCCAGGAGTGGAACAACTGGGCTCCATAGTAGGTGTCTATCTAACCTAGAAACTACCAAACTCTTCCAGGGGCATCTGGGTGGCTCAGTTGGTTAAGAACCTGACTCTTGATTTTGGTTCAGGTCGTGATCTCAGGGTTGTGGGGTTGGACTCTGCACTGGGCATGGAGCCTAATTAAGATTCTCTCCCTCTCCCTCTCTCCAATAAGAAAAAAAAATTAGAAACTACGGGGACGCCTGGGTGGCTCAGTCGTTAAACGTCTGCCTTCGGCTCAGGGCGTGATCCCAGGACCCTGGGATGGAGCCACACATCAGGCTCCCTGCTGGGAGCCTGCTTCTTCCTCTCCCAATCCCCTGCTTGTGTTCCCTCTCTCGCTGGGTGTCTCTCTCTCTCTGTCAAATAAATAAATAAAATCTTAAAAAAAACCCAAAAAACTACGAAACTCTTCCAAAATGGTTGTGCCATTTTGCATTCCTCTTTGCCATATATGAGCCATATATAGCCAAATATTAGCCATTCTGCATTCCTGTTAGTTGCTCTGAATTCCTTGATTCTTTTGCCTTCCTTTATATTGCGCACATTTAAAAGGCATTTTAAACACCTGTTATCTGTCATGATATCGACAAATGTGCTCTCTGCCACAAAAATATACTAGTCCATTTTTCTCTAGGGATATTAAAGATTTTTTTAATATTTAATTTTTGGCCATATGAAATTTATTGAATATACAGTATGCAGGATGGTACCACGCTATTTCTTTTGCATACTGATATCAATTTGCCTAATGAGATGCTTTGGGGTTGCTCTACCTTCGCCCATTTCTCAGTAGAATTTAACACATTTCTTCAAATGATCCTCCATTCCTTATTTTAGGCAGTATATGATACCATTTTCCCAGTTGCCCAGGACAGAAAGAGGGGATTTATGATTCCTATCTCCTCCTTAGTTTCCATACCCAAAAGGTCACTGGGTTTTGTCAAAACATTAATCCACTTCTCCCCATTGTCTTATACTTTCTTGTTCAGATCCCTTTGAGCCCTTCCTTACACCGGCCCACGGTGATCTTTCAACAGACAAATCTGAGCTAGTCAAGTCCCAAAGGCTCCAATGGCTCCTCATTAGCAGGGAACACAACATTCTTCAAAATATGGTCCTTTTTTTTTTTTTTTTTTTTTTTTTAAGCCTCCCAGCTACTTCTCCTTTACCTGACAAATGTCTGAATACAGAAGACAGGCTGCCAGATTTTAAACTGACTCTACCGCTTTTTGGTCTTTGACCTTAGACAAGTAACATAACCTCTCCATACACAATTGTATTCAAAGTTATACAGTGTATGAAAATGAAAATATTTACAACACTGTGTTAGAAAGTTGACTTCTAACCTTTTTATAAGAAAACAAAGATCTTGTAATGTTTTTATTATAATCACACATCATGTTCCTGATTCATTAATACTCTGGAGCCAGACTGCCTTGATATGAATCTCAGTTCCACCACTTAAGGTATATTCTCTTTGGCAAGCTACTTAACTTTCTGTTTCTTCATCTGTAAAATGGGAATACTAGTATCTGCTTCATTGTGATTATTGTAAGGGCTAAATGAATTAATATATCTAAAACAATGCCAAAGCACACAGTAAGCACCATTTTAAGCATTAGCTATTGTTACTATTTAACTAATGGGTAAGTCAGTCTCTAATTTCCCATCCATTCGTGGTTGGTGTCCTTCCAATAATTCCTGAACAACCAGTGCTTCTTTTTCTTTTTTAAAGATTTATTTGTTTATTTTAGAGAGTAAGCAGGGCTGGGTGGGGGGCAGAGTGAAAAGAAATCTCAAGCAGACTCCCTGCTGCATGGAGCCCAACAAAGAGCTCGATCTCACAATCCTGAAATTATGACCTGAGCTGAAACCGAGTTGGAAACTTAAACGACTCAGCCACCCAGGTGTCCCCAGTGCTTCCTTCTATCATAGAAATTAGTACAATGTATTCAGATTACCTTTCTCACTTACATTGTAAGATGTCTGAAAAATATTTCCTTTGCCTCAAGCACTCTTGCCTCTAAGAACTCCTGGGGTTTACCCTTCTTCTGCCTTAGGGCCTTCTCAGTCTGCCTACCTCTGCCTCTCCAAATACTCTAGAGGCACTCTGACCTTATAAATACAAACTTTAAATGAGAATCATACCATTACAGATGGATTTTTGTTGAGAAAGTATTTATTGGATGAACTCAAGCCACCTTAATTCCTTCATTACTTTTCTACACAGCACAGCAAAAACAATTTATATTTTTTCCATTTCATTTTACTGAAATTATTTTCATTGGGAGTATTTTTCTGTATAAATTATAAAGCAAGGAATTGATTCATCAATCAGTTTTTTTGCATATATTTAATAGTTCCAATTAGTTTTTGCTTTTGAGTTCCTCAGGGTCAAATTAAATTCTAAATTTTATTGATCCAATTCATCTATTAAATTTGGTCAAGAACTGTGGCCAGTTTTACTTTGTTAAATATTGCTATCATGTCTAATGTTGGTGGGGGCAGTCAATTTTGGCAACTTTTAATCTTGTAAGATGTGTTCTTCAGCAAGTTTTTTCTAATACATTTATCATGGGCAGTGTTAATTGTTCTGGTTTTATTTCTACAGCGGACACTCATTTGTTGTGATTTGGATAAAGTGTTTGAATTTACTTTTTAGTGAAAAATGAGAAAATTTTGTCAATTCTCCAGGACATTCTTGGGCTCAAAACATCTCACTCCATTTCACTTCGCCCTCAAATATCCTTTTTTCTCACCCCTCAGATGCCAGCTGAAGCATCACTTGCTACGGGATGCCTCTCCTGATCTCTAAGGCCAGATCAAGTTTCCCACTTTATCCTTACATAATACACTTACTTTTCTTTCATCACTTATTGGACTTTATAAATATGTATTTCCTTAAGTATTTATTGTCTCCCTCATTAAACTTTGTTCCCTAAAGGCGGGAGCTTTGATTCTCTTACCACTGGATCCCTGACACATAAATGGCACTCAGATTTATTGAAAGAATGATGAAAAGGAAAATGGCATCTTTTATCCCCAGTGCACATACAATGTCTGACCAATACTAAGCATTCATTAAAACCTGTTTGTATTTCTCCATTATTGTTTATTTCTGGTTATGCTCTGACAGAAAATGATTACTTTTTTTGCTCCATACTATATTTGAAAATTGACTTTCTAATGCTATATACTTTTAAGCCTTTAATACCAAGCTACTCTAATAGTCTTCCTTCTCTACAGGGCTGCCATACTGTGTAACACCAGGAGGGTACACTGTATTCTATGGAGCAGGGAGTTGTTTGACGTAGTCTATCACCTCCCTCTGTGAAAGGAAGAGCAATTAGGTAACTCCTAAAGTTGGTTATAAGAGCAGTTCTAAACCCTAGTTGTACATCAAAATTACATGGGATACTTTAAAAACAGAAATCCTGGGGTGCCTCGGTGGCTTAGTCGGTTAAGCGTCCACCTTTGGCTCAGGTCATGATCCCAGGGTCCTGGGATCAAGCCCTGCGTCAGGCTCCCTGCTCAGTGGGGAGCCTGCTTCTCCCCCTCCCTCTGCAGCTCCCCTTGCTTGTGCTCTCTGGCTCTCTCTCAAATAAATAAATAAAATCCTAAAAACAGGAGTGCCTGGGTGGCGCAGTCATTAAGCGTCTGCCTTCGGCTCAGGGTGTGATCCCAGCGTTCTGGGATCGAGCCCCACATCAGGCTCCTCCGCTGGGAGCCTGCTTCTTCCTCTCCCACTCCCCCTGCTTGTGTTCCCTCTCTCGCTGGCTGTTTCTCTCTGTCAAATTAATAAATAAAATCTTTAAAAAAAAATCTTAAAAACAAAACAAAATAAAAAACAAATCCTTGAGCCCCACCCTACATTTATTGAATCATTATGTAGTAGAACTCCCCACAAGACCGCAGAGCCAGGGTTAGGAAACACTGGGTTGGAGAAAAGGATGAGTGTGGGAAAACTGGTTACATATTCATCAGGATAGGAAAGTTAGAGACCATATAATTCAGGGCCCTGTATTCAATACTAAGGAATTGGAATTTAATTCTACATATAGTAAGGAACCATGAAAGGTTTTCAGAGGGAAATGAAATAATCAGATCTGTAAGAAAGGTGAACTTGGCACCAGTGTGGCAGATACGCGGGCAGGGCGTAGAGACTTGGCCAGGGGAAGCCAGGGAGGAAGTTAAACTTAGAAACAGGTGGTAAGGGCCTGAACTAGGGTAGATGCAGTGCAACCAGGGAGGAAGGGAATGGGAAAGTACTCACATTTGACAAGACTCAATAAATGGAATGTCTGGGATAAGAGAGAAAGGTTGAAAAACACTCCAAAATTTCCAGGCTACGCAACTGGATGCAATATGATGATGCCACTAACCAAAGAGATTACAAGTGGAAGGACCGAATCCAGCAAGCAGAGAAAACAGATTCTGCTTCTAGGTATGATGAAATAGAAGTTCCTCTTGTACACCATTTAGGTGGAGCTAGAATAGCAGGAAACTGGAAATTAAGATCTAGAATTCAGAAGAGAATTTGAGGATGAAATTTTAGGTTTGGGAGTCAACAAGGTATTTCAGTTGAGGCCACTGGAATGAATGAAACCCAACAGGGCATTGTCCATGCAGAATCAAAAGTGCTTAGCACAGAATTAGAGATAAAGCAGGCTTTCTCATTCAATTTACTTAACCATGTAATTTTAATAAGGCTCAGAAAGAGCACCATTAGAAATAAGCGGAAATTAATGTGAAGTGTAAATTACGATGTATAAAAATTACCTGCAATCTTTAGGACAACTTCAAATACAACTACTGCATCTTTGTACTTACTTAGAACACATCAGTCTGTTAGCTTGGAAAGACTAGTTTCTAAGCTTATTAAATAGATTAGTCAAGATAAGTCAGATGACTCAGATTAGGAGTCCGTTAGTTCCTCATCTATGATATCAATACTCCCCTAAATGAAACAGGTGTTTGGTGATCTACTTCATACAGTGTAAAGGCAATATAATTCATTAAGCTAAACCATAAAAATATAACATATATGTAATAAATGCAACTACTTATATCCAAAAATTGTCACTTAATCTGTGTGTCTATGTATGTGTATGCTTGTATGCCAGGCACTTTTGTGTCATTTACTTTAATACAAATTCATTACTGGGTCTGGAATTATTTCAATAGAAAACAACTCAAACTTAAGATTCCTAGGACTGCTACTTGTAGAGAGTGAATGAACTTGTATATACTGAGTCCCAGAAATCTTCATTTAAAGAGGCATACAGGTTAATTATGATACAGAGGTTTCAAGAACTATAACTTTGTGAAATACTAACTTACACTAGTTACACATTTTAACTAACACTTTTAAAAACGTGTTGAGAATTTTTCTTGGATTACAGAAAAATGACTGAAATAGCAGTGTTATGTGATTTAAGTAGAAAATATATTTTCTTTATTCAACTTTGTTGACGTCCAGTATATTTTAAAATGACAAAGTTATACCAAAGCTATATTTTAATTTCATTACATTCCACTCCAAATTCTTTACCATTTACCAAAAATAACTTTTTATAAAGCTTACTGTTTTGTCCATTAATATACAGATGATCAATCTACACTTTTTTTGCATGTTTCTTTCAAAAATTAGAATAGCTTATGAGGATATTATATAAAACTAACTGGTATATTACACACCAAACAGAAGTACAGATTCTGTACAATGTAATTGTATACATATATTACAAGAAACTAAATGCCTTGTTAAAAGTAATAGTTTAAGAAATCTTTCATAGAAAAAAATCTGCATTACAAAATGTGGTGGCTTAAGTTTATCAGCTGCTTTCCTCTCATGAATTTCTTTCAGTCGGCATTAACTGTCCATTTAGCTTCATTAATAGTTTTACCACAAGGCCAGCCTACAAAGTAAAATACATGTCGACAGTAAATATGAAACACGGACGAATGTGTAAATGACATACATGGCAGTGGGCAGTTCCCTATCTATCTGAAAAGGAACCTTCTTAGTAGGAGGCAGCATGTCAAGAATAGAGGGAGTACTTAGGCTTTGAAGGGATTTAAGAAGCAACCTACTCGATGCAGCTAGTGCCTCAGATATGATACTGGTCAAGAAGAGGTAAGGACTACCAATACCTTGATAAAAGAGGTAGGGAATACTGACCAGAATTAAAGGAAATGGCAGAAAAAAGAGTTTCATTATTATAAAACTGAAATAAATTATTCAGATAAGTTTCTGGCTTATTTGCTTAGGAAAGGTCTGCCTTTTTTCCTTTGGTCTTAAATGTCTTAATTTCATATGATATCAAAGGTTTTCCTCGAAGCAAAATGGATTGGCACTTTAAAATTTTTTTTTCCTTTTTTTTTAAAAATTCAATTAGCCAACATATAACATTCATTAGTTGTGTATAACACCCAGTGTTCATCACATCACTAACACAGTGGTTCATTAGAAGTCCAAAGTAATTGATAAGTACTTACCTGTTTTGTGTGTACTATAAAGCTCATTTTATTTTCCATACTATGTATCTGAAAACATGTATCAGCATCCCCCAATTGCCACATAAAACAACCATACTTAAGACTGATGAGTAATGCCTGCAACATAATTAGAAACTGTTTTATTGATATATATATTAAAAACAACACCTATCTTCTCTTACTATCTACAATGACCTAGTTGATCTAGTTATGTCTAAACATAATGGTTTTGAATGTTAGAATAAAATCTATTTGAGATGCCCACATTAACCTCACACAGCCTAAACTACAGAGCCACATAGGTGGTAGACTCTCAGGAGATTGCCTTGAGCAATGACAAATTGTATCAGACTGACAAAATATTTTAAAGATACCTGTTCTGTGGTATATGTACACACACACACACACACACACACACACACACACACACACACTGGAATATTATTCAGCCATGAGAAAGAAGAAAGTACTGCCATTTTCTACAACATAGATAGACCCTGAGGTCATTATGCTAATTGAAATAAGTAAAAAAAAAAAAAAGACTTACAGGATATCACTTAATTCAGAGTCTAAAGAAGCTGAAGTCACAGAAACAGAAACAGAATGGTGGCTACTAAGGGCTGGGGGACAGGTGAAATGAGGAGATGTTGGCCATAGAGTACAAACTGGCAGGTATAAGATGAATAAGTTCTGGGGAATCTAATGTACAGCATGGTGACTACAGTTAACAATACTGTAATATATACTTCAAGTTACTAAGAGAGTAGATCTTAAATGTTCTCATCACAAAAAAGAGATGGTAACTATGTAACATGATGGAGGTGTTAGCTAATGCTGTGGTAATAGTCATTTTGCAATATATGAGTATACCAAATCAACCCACTGTATACCTTAAACATACACAACGTTATAGGTCAATTATGTTTCATTAAAGCTGAGAAAAAAAGATGCCCATTCAGGGACTTTCAAGAAAATGAAATGTATGGGTTTTTACTTTCTGCATATTAAAAACATTCCCTTTTACTTTATTCAGTACCTTTTGAATATTCACATGGTACTTTCAGATCTGAAATTTATGTAATAAGGTAACATGTTGACTTAGGCAATTCCATCTCACTGAAAGTAAGAACAGTGATATATCTATTGTAAAAATAAGCATAATTTTAAAAACTAATAATATACCCTTCATAAATTCATCAAACTATTTTAAACAAATATTAGAATAACCTATTCCTACATTTTCCTAATGAAAAGCTATATTTAAATAGGCATTCAGTGTAACTTTTTATTTTTTTTAAAGATTTTATTTATTAGACTGAGAGAGAGAGCACAAGCAGGAGGAGCAGCAGGCAGAGTGAGAGGGAGAAGCAGGCTCCCCGTGGAGCAAGGAGCCTTATGCGGGGCTCAATCCCAGAGCCTTGGGATCATGACCTAGGCCGAAGGCAGATGCTTAACCGACTGAGCCACCCTGGCACCCCTCTTTCTGATTATTTTAAAATAAGTCTCTCCTAGCAGTAACCTTAATTTTCTTGCCCCAAAAATATATTCTTTATATACACTTGTACAAAGAAAGTGTTTGTGCATCCTTTAAAATACATGTTCCAAAACATCTGCATTCTATGACTAGCAGTTCTTAACATATTGATTATAAGCAATTGAAGTTATGTGAAAAAGATATGGTTTAGGGCATTTTTAAAGTGAGGTTCTTAAATAGTACAATTAATTTACATGAGTGTATATTATGTATAATGGGAAACTAATAACACTTTTTAAAATTAGCCATCTACATTTATATTGTAAAATATAACTTTATAGATAGGATATGCTAAAATAGCTATTTACCAAGGTACACATTGAAACACTGAGTCAAGATATAATACCTTAAACTGTCTATCTTCTGGATCAGTTGCTTGAAATTTGTTTAATAAAGATGCAGAAAATGTTCCATTACTATGGCCTCTAAACAGTTCAATATACAGGGAAAAAAAATAAACCTGTGGTGCAAGTCCACAATTATATGGAGGCCAAATAACCAACAGAAGTGCTGAGGTTCTAAATTTAAAATAAAGGTTTTGTTGTTAAAGAACAGTATGCATGAAGGAAGGAATTCTTGAGAAACCCGTAATAATGAAAACAGCTCAATGGAGCTGGAAAGTCAGAGTCCATATGGTAGTTTTGAGAGATCAGTCTACTCCAGAAGAAAAAAGCCATTCTCTTTAGAAGGTAAAACCTACAAAGGGTCAAGCTGTTGGGTGAGGGATGTAAAAAAGCAAAAGAGAAATGGCAGGAACAGTTGAAAGCAAAAAAGGGAAAACCACAGGGGTGCCTGGCTGGCTCAGTCAGTGGAGCGTGCTGACTCTTGATCTCCAGGTTGTGAGTTCGAGCCCCATGTTGGGTGTAGAGATTGCTTAAAAATAAAATCTCTCTTCTCCCCCACCCCCCAAAAAAGGGGGGTGGGAGTGAACCACAGAAGTCAGAAGTAACACAGCCAGCCAGCAGACAGGAGAAAAAGTGATGTTGACAAGTGATCATGAAGATGGCATTATGTGGATATTTAAATAGCCAGCTTTATTTCAGAAAGGCATTATGGCCAACATAAACTGATAATCATCAAAGAGTAATCTATTGCCTGGGTTGGCAGCAATACTATTATGGTTAAAGATACATCAACAAGTACAATTCAGTGATGAGACAGCAATGCATTCACTATAGTAAAACACTGATCTACAACAGTGTATTATACATTCAATAGTGTCTACATTTCATGTAAGTAGGACAGAAAAATCTCTTATGAGCATATGAAATTGGCTGGGCTACACTTTCTAATGGGAAACTCTCATTATTTCAAAAAGAAACAAGATATAGAAGATAGAAGTAATTGATATAAAAAACATAGCTGTTTTCTATCTAAGGCTTTTCGCTTTTCATGACATTTAATCTCTGAAGCTGTTGTATCCCAAGTAGAGCTTTAAATGTAAATGAAGGTATTTGTGCAAATGAAGACGTTTATTCTCTTAAAGTAAGCTTGTCAAATTCACCCCTGGCATATCTTGATGACCATGAGACAACGAAAGACAAGCTGACTGCTCCCACCTTTGATGATTAGAAAATATAATCAAACTTAGAGCCTTCACAGGTGTTGTAAATTTATCAGTGGTTTACAGAGCACAAGGTAATGGTTAGATGGACAGAAAACACTGTTACCTTTGGTTTAATCACCTTCTTATACCCAAGGACAGTATTTTTATTTATATTTCTAGAAATCAAACATCTTATCCTAAAAAAGCAGACTGTTAACTAATAATATTGTTATCATCCTCTGCCTGATCCTGCAATCTCACTCACTCCTGGACCAGAATATTATTCATAATGTGAAATGTTATAAGATAATGCTGACCCATCATTTGGGAACTAAAAAAAAAATGTTTTATTGTTGCCTAAACTTGGGATGCTACCAAAAGTCAAACATACACTATAGCTTACAGAAGAGGCTTGGTGTCATCCTCAAAGCATCAGCATTTAGTTCAATAAAGGATTTGTAAATGTTGTATAAAATGCTCTGAAATAGAGGGAAAATTTCTAGAAATGGTAAAGGGAATTTCTCCTTCAATTTCCTTTAACAAACTTAGTACCAAAGAAATAGAAAAATGATTACAAAACAGATAGAAACAGCCTATTTTGTGTGAGTAAAGTAGCTTAAGTAGAAAATGATAATAAGCAAATGACCCAAAGCAGGCTGACATCAGGGCCTTCAAACAAATCAAGTTCCAGATAAACTCCTGAAGTCAGTCCCTATTTAGCCCTATGTCCCTACATATTCTCTGTCTCCATTCACAGGCATATCTAACAGCATAGTAAAATAGCTGTTGTTCATAAGGATGACCTGGAGTTATCACAAAATGACTAAACTACTTTCAGAAGTTATGTGATTACATAATAAAAGCTTATGAAAATGATGAAAACAAAAATTAGATAAAATTTCTAATCTAAAATGCCTTTTCTAACATAAGCTTAGTCATTACTTCAACTGATCTACTCATAGACACATCTGAATGAACAAAATAAATGATTTCTTAGCTTCCTATTATAAACTAGAAAGCTGTTCATCCTGATAAATGTGTTAAATATGCTAAAAATAATTGATAATCCCAAATTTTACATTATAATGGCTCTGATTAGAAAAAGGAGTATAATACAGTAACAAGCCTCTGATGGAAAAGCTCTGAAGTGATCTAAATAGTCCCGTCCACACTTCATCTTGCCTGTTCCCCAAAGGCTCTTAACAACTAATTCTGATTTTCAAAGTGAATGCCTTGTGTCAGATTACAGTATTTTTCTTTTCTTAATCTGAATTTTTTTTCATTTAAACTTAACTGAAGTTTTTGAATAGGTAATATAATCACAGTTAAAAGAATTTTTAAGTTGTAAAATGGTACATAGTACTCCTACTCTTGTTCCCAGTTACCTGGTTGCCTTCTCTAAAGGCTTTATGATTTTTCATTCATACACAAGCAATATGTATTTATGTAAATATAATCTTCACTTCCCCCCATTTTTACACAAATAGTAGCCTATTACAATTACGGTTCACCACTGTGCTTTTTCATTAAATATATCTTGGAAATCATTCTATACATTCTTCATTCTTTTACATGGCTGCACAGTATTTCAACACAGAAATGTACTATAATTAATTATATGTAATTAATTAATTATAATTAATAATATAATTAACCCCTTACTGACAATCATTTACTTTTCATCCCTCATCCTTTGCTATTACAAATGAAATTGCAATGAATAGTCTTATATGTTTGTCATTTCTAGATTTTTCATATAGGCTGGTACCAATTTTTTTAGACATTATAAGAAGTAACTGGTCAAAAACAGCTGAAAAGCTGAAAGTCTACCTTAGTTTCCATGTTGAGGAGATGAAGTCCTTTTATATTCACTCCTACATATACAGGGATGACTTTATGATTGCTGGGGCTTGCCTTTGTAAATATCTGTCCTGTGAAAAAAGCTGCTCCATATGTAGGAATTTCCCAACAATTCTGTAAGAACATGCGCTGAAGGTGATGCATTTCTTTACTGACACCCTCACTTGTACTAAGATTCTAAAAACAAAGTAAAATAAAAGAGAAGTGAAAAGAGAACATACCTTTGATAATCCAAATAGGTCAAATAAGCAGTTTCTAAAATCATGGCTGCCCCAAAGAAGAATAAAATTGTGTGACACTATCCCAAGAACAATTTTTCTTTTGAGATGTTGATATTTAAAAAAGGAAAGAAATATCAAAATCTAAAAATATTGTTTGTCTGTTCTATGATGTTTTAAGTGCCCCTTGGAAAGGATAATGTATAATTTCATGGGTATAGGGGTGTGTTTGTTTAATCTCTAGTCCTTACCACAGTATCCAGCATACAGAAGGTATTCAGTAAAAGATTCCACAGTATTAAAAATAAAAATATCATGCTACTTTTTCAGTTTCACGTGAACTAGAAGATCCATTTTTAATTTTAGGACTGTAAATTTAATATCCTTACATTTAAAACATATTAAACAATTTCAGACAATCTACAAAATTTCAACTAGGATAAAGTGTCTTTTTATTTCTGTTAAACAGCTTACCTTGTATTCATGAAGTATTCTGTTTGTCCAGTGAGGTGCCTTACTTTTTAGTTTGGTAATAGGTACAATGGATTTTAGATTTTCTTCACTGTAAGCAAATATGCCAACATGCTTTAAATAAATTATCTTTAGTAGCTAAAGTACATAAATCATTTAGAAACAAATTGCTCTAAGTAACATGATTTTTGAGCTGAAAAATATTATAAATAGAGAACTCTAAAATTTTTAAGCAAAAGGCCACAATCCTAACATTCTCATTTAAGAGAAATGTTCTTTCAACAACCACAAAATATTTTTGAAAATTGAAAACCACAATAAAGCTTCAGTGTTTAAAACCTCAGTGTTTTCTCTCAAACTGAACATGCACCTAGTTTTTGTGGTGGAATTCTTAAATGCATCTGCCTTATAACATTTTCTACTTACCAAGTCAGGTTTTAATGAACTTATTTAAGCGTATAATAAAGGAAGATAAAGAAGAAAAAAATATAAGGTATATCAAGGGGTGCCTGGCTTGTTCATTCAGTAGAGCATGCAACTCTTGATCTTGGGGGTGTGGGTCTGAGCCCCACACTGGGTGCAGAGATTACTTAAAAAAATAAAATCTTTACAAAAAAATAAGGTATATCAAACCACAGTCAAATATAAGAAAAGTAACTTTGGAGAGAGTATAACTTTAAGAATGCTTTACCATTGTTTTGTTTTGTTTTTTCCTTATTCCATGCCTTGTATCCTTTAGTTCCAAACCAAAGTGTAAAAATTTCTTAATAACATTTTTAAACTTTGTTGGTTAAACAAAATCTTGAGCACAGCACAAGACCACATGCTGTATTAAATACTTACTTTAGGAAACCTTGCTTGTGTTTCTTACTCTCATAATTTCCATAAACTATTTGCAACAGTAGACTTGCCAATGTTATCAGTTTAGCATCGGGAGCTGTATAAAAGCCCTTCAATAAATTATATCTGGCTTCATCAAAGAGAATAAGAATAGCTAGTGGGTCTTCAATCTTAAAAGAAAAAGTATAATTTGGTTATTGGGCTATAATTTGTTACAAATATACAACTTGTCATTTTCTAATTTGGAAAAGCAAAAGCTACTTATCCATATATAAATGAGCAGTTATTGATTTAGAGCAGTGGTTGACAAATTTTTCCTGTTCAGGGCCAGATAATAATATTTTTAAGCTTTATGAGTCACAAAATCTTTCCTATAATTACCTAGCTCGGCTACTGTAGCACAAAAGTAGCCACAGAGAATCTAGCAACAAACGGGTTTGGTGGTGTTCTAATAACACTTTAAATATGGATACTCAAATTTGAATTTCATAAAATTTTCACATGACATGAGATATCCTTTTGGGTTTTTTTTCAACCATTAACAGCTTATGTGGTATATAAAAATAAACAGCAGGTCAAATATAGCAATAGGCTACAGTTTATCTCTGATTTACAGTCTAATAAAAGATTATCATTAGTTTATAGATATGGATAATTTCTAGCACAATTTTACCTAAATTATATTCAAAAATTATTGTATGTGTTTCACACAATATAGTAGTGAACCTCAAGGAAGACAAAAGGCAGTGTGTCAATTACTAGAAGGATACATGTAGTTTTAAAAAACCTTATTTAAAAATTTTTAAGAAATTTTTATTTGGCTAAAAATACTTGACATTTTGAAATAACACTAAAGGAGAGCAGATTTTTTTTCCAGTTTCAAAGTCTTTATAAAGTTTCATTTTATCCAATAAGATTAACAAAGATTGAAAAGCTAGCCTACAGAATATACTTCTGCTCCAATTGTAAACAGTTATAGAGTTTCTGAATGAATACTTAAAAGTATTTCCAGGGCACCTGTGTGGCTCAATCAGTTAAGCGTCTGCCTTCGCTCAGGTCATGATCCTGGGGTCCTGGGATAGAGCCCTGCGTTGGGCACCCTGCTCTGCTTCTCTCTCTCTCCCCCTGCCCCTCCACCCAGCTTGTGCTCTCTCTCTTACTCGCTCTCTCTCAAATAAATAAATAAATTCTTAAAAAAGTATTTCTAAATATAATTCAAAGTGATCTCAATTCCTTACGGTAAAAGTTATTTTTGTCTAAAATAATCTTATAATACTCTATATAATGTGAAAAAAACTGAAAGAGAATTTCAAGGGGAAAAAAGAGGATTATTCTAGATTAAAAGAGACTAAAGAGATAACAATCAAATACAAAGTATGAACCTTGCCTAGACCCTACATATAGAAGACTTTTAAACAACTGGGGGAAATCTGAATATGGATCACATATTAGACATTATTATATGGAAATATTAATTTTATTAGGTTGAAATGGTATTAAAGTATGTTGGTATGTCCTTTTTCTTAAGAGATACATTAAAATATGTAGGGAGTAAGTGCCACGATGTCTGGAACTCACTTTTAAATGGTTCATAAGGAAAAAATAGAGAAGATAAAGGTATTAAAGCAAAATAATAGCAATTAGTGAATTTAATGAATTTTATTACTTTTTAAACTTTCTATGGGTTTTTCTCAAAATTAACAGTGAATTTGAAGAGTTGGAATAGGTAATAGTTATAATTCCTAATAGATTATTCAGTGAGCATTAGTCAACAACTATTCTTTTTTTTTTTTTAATGATTTTTTATTATATTATGTTAGTCACCATACAGTACATCCCTGGTTTCCGATGTAAGGCTCGATGATTCATTAGTTGTGTATAACACCCAGTGCACCATGCAATACGTGCCCTCCTTACTACCTATCACCAGTCTATCCCATTCCCCCACCCCCCTCCCCTCTGAGGCCCTCAGTTTGTTTTTCATAGTCCATAGTCTCTCATGTTTCATTCCCCCTTCTGATTACCCCCCTTTCTTTATCCCTTTCTTCCCCTACCGATCATCCTAGTTCTTATGTTCCATAGATGAGAGAAATCATATGAACAACTATTCTTTTCTAATGAATTAGGCCATTTTCAACCTACAGGAATGATGCAACCAATAAATGTAATTCTTCCATTTTTCAGATGGTACAAATGGAATTTCTTAATTACGTAATGAAAGAACACAACTATTTTATCAGATGACCATGATATTCTGATTTACCTTGAGTTACTTACTAAGCCTTGCTTCTTTTTCACTTGAATTCACTTTATATTCTTTATAATTATGCAATTAACTTATCCTCCAAGTTTTACCATTATTGCTCTTTTTTCTCTACCAATCAACTTTTAAAATGTTACTGAGGTGGAGAAAGAAAATAGACCGAATATACTTAGATTACTTGCAGATTTTATAGATCTAATACATTTTTTTAAACTGTGCTAAAAACGTGTAACAAAAATTTAGTAATTTAACCAATTTTAAGTGTATAAACTCAGTGGCACTAATTACATTCACAATGTTGTGCAAGCCTCACCAATATTTTTCATCATCCAAACAGCAACTGTTCACATAAGCAATAATTCCTCATTCTCTCTCCCCAATACTTGTGATAACCACTAATTTACTTTCTTTTTATGAATTTTCCTATTCTAGACATTTAATATAAGAAGAATCATACGGTATTTGTCCTCTTGCATGTGGCTTTTGGCATGTGGCTTATTTCCTTAGCAAAATAGGTTTATCCACGTTATGGCATGTATCAGAACTTCATTCTTTTTTATGGCTGAATAATATCCATTTTCTGTATATACCACATTTTGTTTATCCATTCATCTGCTGATGGAACCTTAAATTTGTTTCCACCATTTTGGTTATTGTGAATAATGTTGCTGTGAACACTGGCATATAGATATCTGCTTGAGTTCCTATTTTCAATTCTTCAGGTATATATGGAAGAATGGAACTACTGGATCATATGGTAATTATGTTTAGTTTTTTCAAGAACCACTACTGTTTTCCACAGCAGCCATACCATTTTACATTCCCACCTGCAATGTACAAGGATTATAATTTCTCTGTATCTTCCCCAACACTCATTATTTTCCTTTTTAAAAGTCTTTATTATTATAGCCATCCTAGAAGTGTGAAGTGGTTTCTCATTGTGTTTTGATATGTATTTCCCTAATGACCAGTGACGCTGAGCATCTTTTCATGTGTTTGTTGGCTATATGTATATCCTCACCAGAGAAATAAAGTCTTTTGCCCATTTTAATTGGGTTGTCTTTTGGTTTTGAATTGTAGTTCTTTTTATATTCTGGAATGTAAACCCCTATCAGATAAATGATTTGCAAATATTTTCTCCCATTCTGGGGCACTTGGGTGGCTCAGTCAATTAAGCGTCTGACTCAGGTCAAGATCTCAAGTCCTGGGATCAAGTCCTGAGTGGGGCTCCCTGCTCACCCCCGAGTCTGCCTGGGACTCTCCCTCCCTCTCCCTCTGCCCCCCACCCTGCTTGCTGACTCTAATAAATAAATCTTTAAAAAAAATGTATTTTCTTCCACTCTCTAAATTGTTTTTTCACTTTCTTGATAATGTCCTTTGATACACAAATGTTTTGAATTTTGAAGAAGTCCAATTTATCTATCTTTCTTTTGTTGTTCATGCTTTTGGTATTATATTTAAAAATCCATTGCCAAATCTAATGTCATGAAGATCTGCCTATTTGTTTTCTTCTAAGAGTTTTAAGGTTTTGGCTCTTATACTTAAGTTGTTGATCCAGTGAGTTAATTTTTATAAATAGTGTGAGGTCAGGGTCCAATTTCATACTTTTGCACCATCTCCTGAAAAGACTATTCTTTCTTCATTGGATGGACTTGGCACCCTTGTCAGAAATCAACTGAAGTAGCCTTTTCCAGGGTACCTGTGGCTCAGTCAGTTGAGCGGTTGACTCTTGATTTCGGCTCAGGTCATGATCTCAGGGTCCTGGGATGGAGCCCTGTGTTGGACTCCTTGCTCAGTGGGGAGTATGCTTGAGGATTCTCTCTCCCTCTCCCTCTGCCCCTCACTCAGCTCGTGTGTGCTCAGTCTCTCTCAAATAAATAACTCTTTCAGAAAATCAGCTGACTATGGATTTTGGCTTAGATGTATTAGGTTTATTTCTGGACTCTCACTTCTATTCCCTTGGTCTATATAACTGTCCTTATGGCAATACCACACTGTTGTAACTACTATGGCTCTGTAGTAAGTTTTGAAATTGGAAGTGTGACTCCCCCAACTTTATTCTTTTTTTTTAAGATTGTTTTGGCTATTCGAGGCCCTTTGTAATTCCATATGAATTTATGGATTGCCTTTTCCATTTCTGCAAAAAGGGCTGTTGGAATTTTTTTAGGGAATGTGGTAAATTCAGTAGATTGTTTTGCTAGTACAGACATCTTAATGATATTAAATCTTCCTATCCTTAACACAGATGTCTTTCCAGTTACTTAGGTCTTCCTTAATTTCTTCAGTAATATTTTGTAGTTTTGAGTGTACAAGTCTTGCACCTCTTTTATTAAATTCATTCCTACGCATTTTATTCTTTAAGATGCTATTTTGATGAATTTCTTAATTTCCTTTTGGGGTTTTTCACTAATGTGTGTAGAAACAACAAACAACTGATTTTTGTGTGTTACACTTGTACCTTGCAATGTTGCTGAATCTACTTATTAGCTCTAACAGCTTTCTTGTGGATTCTTTGAGATTTCCTATATGTAGGATCATGTCATTTGCAAGTAGTTTAACTTTCTCCTCTCCAATGTGGATACCTTTTATTTCTTTTCTTTTTCTTTATTTTAATATATTTTTAAAAGATTTTATTTATTTGTTTGAAAGAGAGAGAGAGCACAAGCACAAGCAGGGAGAGAGGCAGAGGGAGAGAGAAAGGGAGCAGACCCTGCTGAGCAGGGAGCCCAATGTGAGGCTCAATCCCAGGCCCATGGGATCGCGACCTGAGCTGAGGGCAGATGCTTAACCGACCGAGCCACCCAGGTGCCCCTTTTATTTTTTTAAGAGAGAGTGCACATGCGTGCATATGTGTGAGCACATGGGAGAGGGACAGAGGGGGAGGGAGAGAGAGAATCAGGCTCCATGCTCAGCAGTGCTGAGCCTGAGGCAGGGCTCGATCTCTCATGACCCTGAGATTGAGTTGGACATTTAACCAACTGAGCCACCCAGGCATCCCATTTTTTCTTTCTTTTTTAAATCTCATTGCTCTGGTTAGAACTTCTAGTACTATGTTAAACAGCAGTGCTGAAAACTGGCCTCCTTGTCTTGTTCCTTATCTTAGGAGGAAAGCTCTCAACATTTCATCAAGTATGATGTTAGCTGTGAGTTTTTCATAAATGCCACTTACCATGTTGAGGAAGTTCCCATCTATTCCTAATTGTAAGAGTTTTATCATGAAGGGTATTAGATTTTGTCAAATGTCTTTTCTGTGTCAAGTGAGATGATCAATTGTGTTTTTTCCTCTGTTCTTTTTTTAAGATTTTATTTATTTATTTATTTATTTGAGAGAGAGAGAGCACAAGCACACGTGGGGGGAAGGGCAGAGGGAGAAGCAGACTCCCCACTGAGCAGGGAACCTGATGGGGGACTTGATCCCCACTTGTGGGGAAAGGGCAGAGGGAGAAGCAGACTCCCCACTGAGCAGGGAACCTGATGGGGGACTCAATCCCAGGACCCTGAGATTATGACCTGTGCTGACAGCCGCTTAACTGACTGAGCTACCCAAGGCGCCCCTTCCTCTGTTCTATTTTAACACATTTTTAAAATGAATAATCTAGATCTTTGTTTTTGGTAAATTTCATAAAATTTTTATGTAACTCCCAGTATATGTCACTGAAAGGATCATATCTATCTTTGGTTTGATAATATAAGAGGGACAATATGAGTGATCAGGTATAAAACATTTACCAAGTTTGTACAAGGTCGATGAACTTTTCATATACTAAAATTTCCTTAACTTTGTCTGTTTAATATTTCCTTGGATAAGAATCAGGAAATGCAATGTATATTTTTTCTTTACCAAAGCTATGAGAACTCGGAACTTTTTTTTCAATTTAAAAAAATTTTTAAACTATCACACTAGTTTAACTTGTAATATCCACCTTATGTTTCTTTGTTGTCCATTCATCCTTCAGATAGCATTATCCCACCGTTCCTCTAAAATTTACAGTAATTCAAATCCAAATGTACTTGTCTGGAACAAATCTTTTTATCAAATGTAAATTCTATTCTCATTTTTTACTATCTATATAATTCTCTGCTTCATTTGGAAACAACTACTTACTAACTATTGAGAACAGCTTTTTATGTCCCCTTTGCAAATATAATCTTCTCCACTCAGAATGTATTTTGTTCTCCTCCCACACCAACCTATCTCTTTGCTTCTTTGAAATTTACACACTGATTAGCCCTTTATTAAATTTATCTTTCATAGTGTACTTCCTAACTATTCTAAAATTCTTTTTGGTATAACATCTTCTGTCTGGTTGCTAATTCTCTTTAGGATAGATTCTCCATTTCTTTTGTTTCTAAGACAATGGAAGTGGAAATAAAAAAGCCAACTAGGGGCCTTGTAAGTAGACTAACTCAAACTCTACCACTTACCCCAGGGATGTGAGGATTAAACAGAAAAACAGGAAAGCACAGTTTCTGTTTCTAGCGCCTGCCACAGGAATTCAATAGATTCTGGGCATTTAAATGACTATCAATAAGATTTCCAAGCATATGATTTCTCTCATCTATGGAACATAAGAACTAGGAAGATCGGTAGGGGAAGAAAGGGATAAAGAAAGGGGGGGTAATCAGAAGGGGGAATGAAGCATGAGAGACTATGGACTCTGAGAAACAAACTGAGGACTTCAGAGGGGAGGGGGTGGGGGAATGGGATAGACCGGTGATGGGTAGTAAGGAGGGCATGTATTGCATGGTGCACTGGGTGTTATATGCAACTAACGAATCATCGAACTTTACATCAGAAACCAGGGATGTACTGTATGGTGACTCACATAATATAATAAAAAAAATTTTTTTTAATAAATTAATTAAAAAACTTTAAAATGAAATAAAATACATCTACTCTAAAAAAAAGAAAAAAGAAAAAGATTTCCAAGCAAACCTTTTTTTCAACTTCCAAAGGAAGTCTCACATCTCTTCTTAGGAAAAGCTGTGGTGTTTCCCTTTGGGGATCCAAATTAGTCAATTCAGCAAGTATTTCTGGCCAGTCACGAACATGTTGCAAGGGTTTATGATAAGGCTTGAGCTGAAGGCCTGAAAAACATCTTTCCTTTTATAAACAATAATGTAAAAATAAATATATCAACACATAGAAAATTTGTATTAAACTATCTGTACTTAAGTGGTGAATACACACAAATTAAAGGTCTATATTTAAATCACTGACTTTATAACCAATTATATCACAACCCAATTTTAGGTTAAGAGCTTTTGTTTTTAAGAGTATAAGAATTATGAGAATTCCTACAACAAATAAAACATATCATATATATATATGAACTTTAATTCTATTATAGCCTATTTAATTATGATCCAATCAGTAGAATCTGGTGTTTAAAAAAAAATACAATTAAACATTAGATAACCAATCACAATAACTTCAATTAACCCCTTTATGTATTTGCAATACTTTGCTTGAAAGATATATGTATAGTGCCATCAGATTGGTCTTAAATAAAAAGATTTGATGGAAATATAAAGAAAAAGAATGTTCGCACTATTTCAGGTGAAATGAGTACTGACAATAAAGGCAAGTTGGATGAGTACTACATTTAATGGCATTCAAATCAAATTCCATTGCCAGAGAAGAAAAGTTTTCAAATACTTCAAAAATGCTTTGAATGAAGTGGGGGATGAGGAGTCCCAGAGGCTTACCTGTTTCAACAGCTGGAACACTAGTAATTTATATAAAAGAGAAGATCATTGTATCATTTCAAAATTTAAAATCCTTAAGAAAGGAATAGGTTTACACAACAGAGTAACAACTTTCTTACTGAGGTTTTCTGAACAGATCCAAATAGTGAAATATTGCTGTGTTTCTTGAGAGAGACGCATTCCTTCCATTATCTGCTGCACTGTGGTATTATTTCCATGCTTCAGTTCAACAGAACGGTATGATCCATCCATTCTGTATATTCGAACTTTTTCATACTAGGACAAAGAACAATAACAATTTATGCAACCTGGTTAGAAGTTATATATCCCAGCCTAACAAAATGCTTCAATTTCAACCTCATACGTTTTATTATAGATTTCAAACATGGAAAATAACAGAAAACTGCTTCGAGTATCTGTGGGCACAGTTTAAAAAATTTTTGATTTCCATTATATTTTCCAATGTTTTCCTCTGGATGTTTCAGGTCAAATAAGTTTGAGAAGCTAAGGCAAATGGCTCTTAAAAAATATTCAACTTCAGATTCTTCTGGGAGATATTTTAAAGCTCTTACTGTACTAAGTAGGTATATGGATAGAGATAGAGACTTGGTTACTGAATCTAATGTTAGTCAGGTATCTTGTGAGTCTAATGGGCCACAAATTATACTATAGAAATCTGTATTAGCAATAATTTTTCCTAAGAGGAATCTGTGATGGAAGACTGTGCACGTGAAAGTTATGGAACAATGGACCTTGAGCCAGTTTCTTTCCTCCTGTTCAGAACATCTCAGAGAGTAATAATATTCTCAATACATTTTTAAAAAAATCCCTGTCACCTATTTTGCCCATCCCTCACCCACCTCCCCTCTAGCAATCGTCACTTTGTTCTCTGTATTTAGGAGTCTGTTTTTTGTGTGTTTGGTTTTTTAGATTCCACATAAAAGTGAAATCATATGGCATTTGTCTTTCTGTCTGACCTATTTTGCTTAGCATAATAAATACCCTCTAGGTCCATCCATGTCATTGCAAATGACAAGATTTCATTCTTTTTTATGGCTGAGTTAATATTCCATTGTGTGTGTGAGTGTGTGTGTGTGTGTGTATAAAACATCTCTTTATCCATTCATCTATTGACGTATACTTCGGTTGCTTCCTTATCTTGGCTACTATAAATAATGTTGCAATAAACATAGAAATGCATGTATCTTTTCACACTTGATCTTAGCCAAAATGCTGAGAAGCAACTGCATGTATCTTTTCAAATTAGTATTTTCATTTTCTTTGTGTAAATACCCAGTAGTGGAATTACCAGATCATACAGTATCTCTATTTTTAATTTTTGGGGCACCTCCATACTGTTTTCCACAGTGGTTACATTCCCACCAGTAGTGCACAAGGGTTCCACTTTCTCCAGCACTTGTTATTTCTTACCTTTTTGAAACTAGCCATTCTGTCTGGTGTGAGGTAATATCTCATTGTGGTTTTTCAGTGTACTCTCAATACATTTTATTGCCCAAACAACTTCCAGGTGAGTTCATTTTGGATGAAAGTACTAATTCCTCTTATCTTGTTCATTTAGAATATAAAAATTATGCCAGGAATAATAATAATGAGTTCTATACAATTAGAAAATAAATTGTAATGAAGTATAATATAAGGGTGCCTATACTGTTTATCTATTTCCTTGACTTTGTCTTGTGCTCATGGAATAGTATTTTGACAAAATCTGTTGAGTGTGTGGTGAGTGTGTATGTTAATATTCCTTAAAGGCAGAGATCAGGGGTGCCTGAGTGGCTCAGTCGTTAAGCGTCTGCCTTGGGCTCAGGACGTGATCCCAGAGTCCTGGGATCGAGCCCCACATCAGGCTCCTCCGCTGGGAGCCTGCTTCTTCCTCTCCCACTCCCCCTGCTTGTGTTCCCTCTCTTGCTGGCTGTCTCTCTCTCTGTCAAATAAATAAAATCTTTAAAAATAAAAAAATAAAATAAAGGCAGAGATCATTTATTTATTCTTTATCACTTGTCACTTTCAGCATTTCAAGGTGTTAAATTCACAGAAATACTCCATAAATACTTACTGCCTAATTGATGGAAATGTCTGGAAAGGCTCAGAGATTATATCTGTTGATATCAAGCTTTAATACTTTTTCTGTCTGGTATAAATCCTTTTATCTGGTTTGCAAGTGTTCACACAGTTTTTAAATTGATGACAGTTTTATTGTCATTATAACTTTTAGGTGAACTGAGTTTTTTAATCTTAATGTTACTGCTAATTATTTCAGACATTATCGAGCTAGAAATTAGGTTAATATTAAGTGTTTTAAAGATTTATTTACTTATGCAGTTTTTATTTTGGTATGTAAGAATAAATGTCTGAATGTTAGGGATGGTAACAAATTTAATACTTAAGAGATCTAATCATGATGTTTTCTAAAGCAAGAAAGAAACCATCCATCCATTCCTCTTGCTACAAATACTCAAATTACTTATCAATTTAAATAGTTGGCTTAGCTCTATTTCTGAAGGTAATTCTTACTGGTTTGTTAATGGCTTCCTTCAATAGCTTTGCAGCTTCTTCCCAGTTATTTTGTTTGTTTTCTTCACAAATATTTAAAGGGGATCTTCCCTGTTGGTCTGTTATGTGCTAGAAATTTTGGGGAAAAAAATGAAGAACATAAGTATTACAAATATATGGCATTGTAAGTGAAAATGTCATTCAATCAAAATTTCATAAAAAATAGACTTTTGTCAAGTATTAAATATTAACCATACTTAGCATATACTATACTTAAACATGAATTCATAAAGATGAAAGACTCAAAGCACTAGTCAATGTGATTATTGTTTTTTAAAAGTTCTGATTATAAGATCCAACAAAGGTTTTATTTAAAGTGATTATTTCCCCTTTCAAAATACTTATTAATACAAATTCTAGAAAAATGGGTAGAAAATCTTCTTCCTTCTTAAAGATATTTTTTGAGGAAATACAATATAACACAAAAAGAGGTTAAATTTTATGTATATGCAGGAGATGGATGATGGTGATGATCACACAACAATGTGAATGTAGTTAATGCCACTGAACTGTACACCTAAAAATGGTTAAAATGGTAAATTTTATGTGAGGTATATTTTATCACAATAAAAACAAGTATAAAAGCAAAGTTTATACATAAATATTACTTATACTATATAGACAGTAAAATTTATTTTTTAGTTGGCTTCTCAAGTATACAACTGAACATTTTAATGTCATTACTTGTTATTCATTGCTTGAACATTAAAAAAAAATAACCCTGGAAAATAACTTACTCTGTCAACTTCTGGATGGTTTAGGAGAATCTGTACTATTTCAGCATGTCCTCCTCCAGCAGCAAAATGAAGAGGAGAACTAAGCTGTCCATTTAAAAGATTTGGATTGCACTTCCCTTTTTCTAACAAAATGCGAGTGGCCTCAACTTTTCCATACCTGTAAAAAAAGATGAAACTTACCCAAAAAAGTCATATGACATGTTTTAAAAATTCAAATTTTAGATGATATCTCAAAGAAATCTAAGATTTTTTTTTTTTTTTGGTAAGGCATTGACAAATATTTTCAGTGCCTAGGGATTTCTTATGAATTCTTCCGGTTTAATTCAACTGTTTCTGTTTCTGATCAAGTGGGAGGAAATATAACCTTAAATACAAGATAGATCAGATGACAAAGAACTACCCCACGCAAAGTACAAAAATTATAAATTAGGGAGATACAATTTTTCGTCAAAAATAGGTTCAGAATCAGAAACTTCATAATGCTTTCACTTGGGCCTATGATCTACAAACAGGCCCAAAGACAGAATAGGATATGTAGCTGCTGTGTCGGGCAGTGTGGGAGACACAAAGATGTATAAGATACATGGTCTCTGCTCTAATAAAGGCTTACAATGTAATAAGAGAGGTAAAACAAAAACATGGGATAAGTTACATTATGCTGTAAAATTTAAGTAACAGTTTAGGGTAACAATCAACATAATAGGCGCTATGTATTTGTCAAGTCAAAACAGTATATAATTAATGCTTTAAAAAATGTCAGAAAAGATAGGACTTTAGTCTAAGACTCCCTAAAATGTTTTGATAGAACAATCTGAAGTAGACTTTAAGTAGGAAGGAACCAAAGAGATGTTGAAGAAAGGTGAAAATATTTTAGGTAGGGGGGAAAGGAGTAAGCAAAGCAAGGACCCCAAAGAGTACAAAGCATGCGTCAGACATAGTTGAGTCCACCATTTCATCAGAGCCAAAGACTTAAGTAAGGCTGCAATCTGAAGCAATGGTGGAAAAGCAGTTCATTGTTTGTGAATAAATGGGTGGGATGGGAGAAAGGGGAAAGGAAATTTGCTTTCAGATATGGTACATTTGAGGGGAAAATAACACATCTTTAGAAGTGATCTGATTTGCCATCGACTTTCCTTTCTTCCCCTCTACCTACCCTTCTTATACCGTGAACCTGCCACTTGTATGCTACCCTTTCCTCATCATTTGATTTTTTGCTCACATTCTTTGCTATTCCTGAGATGTCCTGTTCTCCCTACCTCATTTGTTTAGATTAAATTCTGTTATTTCTCTGAAACAGTTTAAAATCTACCTCTTCTATAGTTCCACTACATGTAGCATTATTTTGCTTCTTTTATGGGACTTATCTACTTTCACCCCTATTTGTATCTCTTCTCCAATGCATATCTTCTCTAATAGCCTGGAAATTCCTTGAGGGTAAGTAGTACGCTGTCTCTGCATTCTCTAAACTGCCTTATAGACAAAAAGAGAGTGATTAAACTGTTCATTTGAAAATGCAGGCTTAGTACTCGGGAGGAAGGCAAAGGCTTGGAGTATCTACCTGAGAATATGCAAATTCATCTAACTGAAAAGAATTACTGTTAAGGCTGGGAGAATTTAGGGCACCTGGGTGGCTCAATCTGTTAAGCGTCTGCCTTCGCTCAGGTCATGATCCCAGCGTCCTGGGATGGAGTCCCGAATCAGGCTCCCTGCTCAGCCAGGAGCCTGTTTCTCCCTCTGCCTGCCGTTCCCCCTGCCTGCCACTCCCCCTGCTCACTGGCTTGCTCAATCTCTCTCTGACGAATAAATAAATAAAATCTTAAAAAAAAAGAAAAAAAGGCTGGGAGAATATGAAAAATGAAAAATGAGTATCTTAGAACAATGAAATACATCTTGAAAAACAATCAGGACAGGTAAAGATACTTCTCAGCAATTCAAATAATAAAAATAATATAAATGTACATTTTGTGTGATGCTTTGAGGTTTTCAAGGTACTTTTTTAAAGATTTTATTTATTTATTTGACAGAGAGAGACAGCCAGCGAGAGAGGGAACACAAGCAGGGGGAGTGGGAGAGGAAGAAGCAGGCTCCCAGCGGAGGAGCCTGACATGGGGCTCGATCCCAGAACGCCGGGATCACGCCCTGAGCCAAAGGCAGACACTTAACGACTGTGCCACCCAGGCGCCCCTCAAGGTACTTTCTTATATAATTACTTAATATAATCTTCAGAACAACCTATAAGGCATGCAGAAGTATTTTTATGACACAGTTAAGAAAAATGAAGCTTGAACCAGGTAAGTAACTTGCCAAAGGTCCCATGGTTACTAGTTACTAGCCAATGTTAGAATCCAGGTTTCTCAATCTTAGTATAGCAGTTTCCATACCATAACACATGCTTAGGTCACAGAATGGAAGCCAGTATTTCAATAATAATGATAATGTAACAGTAATATCTTGCATTCATACTGACCTTTATTACAGCTCCATTATGCCCCTTCAACTCCAATTTGTTCTTAGAATGAAGGGGTGGTCAACAGTATTAATGCTGTAGAGCGGGGAAAGAGATTAAAAACTCAGGAAAGTTCAAGAAGGTTCATGAAGAGTGAAAAAGAGACAGTAGTGAGTATAGCCCGCTCACCTTTGAAGTCTGGCTGTGAAAGGAAGGAAAGAAACAGGACAGTGGCCAGAAGAAACAGCAGGGTCAAATTTATGTTCTTTTCAAGAGGAAGAGAACCATGTATGCTTGAAGGCAAGAGAAAAGAAAGTGCAGAGAAGGAGAGACTGAATTTATGGTAAACAAGGATTTTTACTTGCATACCCCATGATACAAGAGAGAGATGAGAACAAAACGACAGAGAAGGACATTTCCGATGGCTTCAATTTTCTTTGAAAATAGGAGGTAAAACTATCTGATGAGAGTAGAGAAAGGAAGTAGTGGGAGTTTAAGTGCTTAAGAGTAGAAAGGTTCAGAATAGCTCACAGGGGAGGACTAAAAGGCTGACATGATGAATGAAACAAAGAGGAAAGATGGCTAAGTTACAGTGAAGATGGGATAATTTGAAGGGATTCAAATCATCATAGTTCTAAAACACTCTCTAACAATAACGTGAAGCCTAAAAATAGGATCAGAGACACAAGACACTGATTTGAGAAAGGTCACAGAATATGTGATGTCAGTGAAATATTTACTGAGTGGCTGGTAAGTTGCCCATATGGGGAGAAAGCCAACTTATATAGTTTTGGAAAATGGTGATTCTAGTAAAGGATAGTTTTCAGGTATGTGGCCACCAATATGAGAATTTTAAAAGCTTGCAGTAATGTTAGGAGTGGTTGGTCCTCAAAGAGTGATCTGGGAAGCCCTAAGAATCCCTGAAGTCTTTTCAGGGTATCCTCTAGATCAAACATATTTTCATAATAATATTAAGATGTTATTTATCCTTTAAACTCTTTTTTGATTCTAAGTGTACAGTGGGGTTTTCTAGAAGCCATGTGCCGTATAATATTGCAACAAATTAAAGGCAGAATCAGATGTGAGAATCCAGCTATCTTCTAAAGCTAGAGAACAGAGATTTGCAAGAATGTAAAACAAAACTATTCTTGTTAATTTTTTTTATTTCAGAAAATATGGTATTTTTCATAGAATTGTTATTTATGTTACTATGTTTATTGTTATTTTTTAATGAATTAATATTTAAAATGTTTTTTGGGCATAATTTCTAACATGTTAAATGACATTAGATATAATTTAAATAAACAAAATTCTTTGGGATCCTGTAACTTTTAAGAGTGAAAGGCAGTCCTGACAACAAAAAGTGGGAGAACCACCAATCTAATAAAACCCTCACTTTATTTTTTTTTTATTATTTTTTTAATGATTTTTTATTATATTATGTTAGTCACCATACAGTACATCCCTGGTTTCCGATGTAAGGCTCGATGATTCATTAGTTGTGTATAACACCCAGTGCACCATGCAATACGTGCCCTCCTTACTACCCATCACCGGTCTATCCCATTCCCCCACCCCCTCCCCTCTGAGGTCCTCAGTTTGTTTCTCATAGTCCATAGTCTCTCATGTTTCATTCCCCCTTCTGATTACCCCCCTTTCTTTATCCCTTTCTTCCCCTACCGATCATCCTAGTTCTTATGTTCCATAGATGAGAGAAATCATATGATAGTTGTCTTTCTCTGCTTGACTTATTTCACTTAGCATTATCTCCTCCAGTGCCGTCCATGTTGTAGCAAATGTTGAGAACTCATTCTTTCTGATAGCTGAGTAATATTCCATTGTATATATGGACCACACTTCTTAATCCAGTCATCTGTTGAAGGGCATCTCGGCTCCTTCCACGATTTAGCTATTGTGGACATTGCTGCTATGAACATTGGGGTGCATATGGCCCTTCTCTTCACTACGTCTGTATCTTTGGGGTAAACACCCAGTAGTGCAATGGCTGGGTAACAGGGTAGCTCAAGTTTTAACTTTTTAAGGGACCTCCACACTGTTTTCCAGAGTGGCTGTACCAACTTGCATTCCCACCAACAATGTAGGAGGGATCCCCTTTCTCCACATCCTCTCCAACAATTGTTGTCTCTTGCCTTGTCTATTTTTGCCATTCTAACTGGCGCAAGGTGGTATCTCAGTGTGAAAACCCTCACTTTAAAGATGAGAAAACAGACCAAGAGAGGTAAAACATCTTGTCTAAGCTTATTAAGATAGTCTCCAAATCTCAGTCTCTTAATGAGATGGCCTACTATTCCCCTCCTTGATCCTTATACCAATTAGTGAATAAAGGTACATTTCCAAGATAAAGTAAGTTAAGTTCTTACTAAATGGTTATATTGGTCTTCATTCAAATTCACATTAATCAAATGATCCATCTCATTAAAAGTATTGCAAGGTGATCCATATTACTCCTGGTACATTAAACTTAGTTATTTCCAACTGACAGAATTGATTTTGTCAAAGGGTAAAACACTTTTCCTTGGTATACTGTAGTAGTAAGATTTTCTAATTAAAAATACTATGGATTATGAATTTCAGATTTAGACATAAAAATCTTTAAATTTTTACAATACTTTAATAATAACAGTCAACATTTATTGAGTGCTTATTATGTGCTAGGTATCCTCAAAGCATTTATTTGCCTTTTCTCCTTTAATCTTAAGAAAAGTACTATTATTAAGTCCATCTCATAGATGAAGACAGAGGTCCTTAGAGACATTAAATAACTTGCCAAAGGTCATACTTTTAGGAAATGAGAGTTATTAGGACTGAAACCTAAGGACATTTCAAAGAACATTAAATACCATACTTCTGTTTTTACATACTATGTACTTAAAAATACTACCATTCTTAAAAAATGTTACCATTCTTTTATTAGAAAAGAAAATAACCCATGCCACAAAAAAAGGACAATATTAACCAAATATAAATTTGAGATTCCTAAACTAAAATTCTCTGCTTCTGTCTTCCCAATTCCAGAATGTACTTTTTGTTTAGCTCCAGGTAAGGTATGTGCTTTCTTTCAGTACTGCTGCTGCTACCATTATTTACTAGTAATCTGAAGAAACAACTACAAGTTCAGTTTAAAAAGATTTAGGGTAACTCCAAATATGAGTAGAAAATTCCATGTAACGGGAAAACAATTAAGAACACACTTACAGAATAAAGGAGCCTATTTTGAAGGAAACAGGAAAAAATTAAAAGCATATTTCTTGAATACAAGAGCATATATTTCTTGAATAAAGGAGCATATTTTTAGGGAAACAGCATATTTTTAAGGGAGAAAAGATGGATAGTAAAAGCAACTATATTTAGCTACAGGATCACAAATTTTGGAATCAGTGAAATTAAAAGAATTTTGAGCTGGAAAGAACTCTAGCAATGATCTAATTGACGCCTTTACATATGGGTAAATAAACTGAGATACAGAGATGTGAAGTATCTTGCTAAATGTTGCTCAGCTAAGAATTAGTGGACATTTAACAAGCAGTGAATAATGTAGGCACTTCTTAAGCTAGCCAAGGACGATCAGTTTAAACAATAAGTCAAAAGCAACTTTCTCATAAGAAATAATGGTAAATAACTTCATTACATCCCTTCTAGAGGATAAACTATAGCTGACAGTTAACTACCGCTACGAACACAAATGCAAGAACTCAGCTCAGCTGAGGGGAAGAGTTACTATTACGTAGGAAGAGTAGGAGAGCAAGAGCTACGATGGGCAACTAGTGGAAACAGCTAACCCCAGTCTTGTGAGCTAATCCCTCTCCTCTTAAAAAAAAAAAAATAAATAAATAAAGAATGACATTCATTCTAATGAAGGCTTTGGGGAGTTTCTTGATGCCACAGCTTCCCACAGAACTTAATGGATACTTTTCTAACATGATCGATGTCAAATCATAAGTAGTTACCTCATGTAAATTTTATAGTAAGGGTAAACAGACTTAATGTAACTCCAATACAAAACAATAGAAATTACAAGGGTGAATAAGGGACCTAGGGATGTATAATGACACTTGCTAGTCATCAGCTATTATACAGGATGACTTGGTAATGCCTAAAACACCAATGATACTTTTCCCATGGGGCAGACCTTGTAATTCTGAACAGTGGTACATATAAACAGTAATCAAAGATCTAAATAGGAAGCCCGTAAAGCAAAATATGGTAGAGAAAAAGTGGCTGGAATGACAACAGTTCTGAAAAGAAGCACTAACATTTATAACTAAAGATTCATTCCTTATAAGAAAAAAAAAGTAATCCATTTACCAGCATGCATAATGAATGGGTGCCCAGTGGTCACTATCTAATTGGTTGACTGAAAATCTTTCATTGAGAAGGCGGTTTAGTAATTCTGAATCTCCTTCACAGGCACTTCGATGGAGAGGAAAGTCATCTACCCACTGTCGTTCCCTGATCATTAAAAACAGATAAATTTTTTTTTAAAGCACTGTTGAAATTCAGATTGTTTCAAAACAAACATATCTATGAAAGCCATATGTCACTTAGCAGCTGCAAACTAAATCTTTTATGCAATGGTTACACTGCATACTAATTACATATATCATTTTAAACAATATTTTAACATTATAATGTAAGTTTTAGAAAAGCAATGTGGAGTAAAGCCAAAACAGTACTTGTCTTCTGTGACACTGCTCATGCTTCTCTGCCATTTTTCCTGTTTGGGAATTTGGATTTTTGAGTAGTCTGGAGCTCCTAGACCAAAGTATGGATTTATTACCACTTTATCTACCTAAAAAGGGAAAACAGAAAAAACAAAATCCCCATAAGAGCTTTAGATACTTGACTTCAATAGATATAAATACAACTAAATACAACTAATTAAATACAACTAACTAGCTGTCATCTTAACATTTACAATTAGTAATAGGTACATTTACTTTAGAAAAAAATTATATTTCAGATAAAATGTCTTTTGAAATCAGAGCCAAAATTCACTCAACTCTTACCCGGTTTGTATACTGAAGATCTGATCCAAACAGAGGGTTGTAAATACAAGCATCTGCCTTCTCTAGGGCTAACATTTTACTCTTTATTTCTAGTGCACTGTAGCCCATATGTAGTGAGTTTTCTGTCTGACCTGATTCAGTAGCATATGCAGGGTTTATGACATTAGTTTTTATCCGCTCAAGAGGAGAAGGTCGGAATAAAGCTGGAATAAAGTGAGATTGTGCGTGACGTTCATCCAACCACCTGGCAAAATAGAAAGAAGAAGTCACAGAAGTATTTGTTCAAAAACGAAGATGAAAAAAGTAGACCATCAAACTCTGAGATGTGATACGTTCTAATATTACATTCAGATTTTTAAATTTTTAACTAGTGTTCATTAAGTACTTCATTTACTAATAATAAAAGTTTTGTTAATAGACACAGCAAACTATTTTTAACAAATGCATATACCATTATAATAAAAACCCTTTCAAAAAACATGAAGTACTTTTAAAATCAGAACCGCTGAGATGGGCAGGACATTAGCTCTGTAGTTACAGAAGGACAAAGGCATGACAGGCTTGTTCACTGCTAAGAGTAACTCAATACTAAATCTATCAGAACAACTTGAGGAGCCATTTGACCCAGAATCAGGGAAAACAAAGAGAAATTTAGTAATTAGCTTATTTTTTTTAAAGATTTTATTTATTTGAGAGAGAATGAGAGAGAGAGAGAGAGAGAGAGAGAGCACGAGAGGGGGTAGGGTCAGAGGGAGAAGCAGAGGCCCTGCTGAGCAGTGAGGCCAATGGGGGCCTCAATCCTGGGACTCCAGGTTCATGACCTGAGCTGAAGGCAGTCGCTTAACCAAATGAGCCACCCAGGCAACATAGTCATTCACTTATTTAACTATTTTTTAAAATTAACATATGATGTATTATTTGTTTCTGGGGTACAGGTCTGTGATTCATCAGTCTTATATAATATCCAGTGCTCATTACAATACATACTCTCCCCAATGTCCATCACCCAGTTGCCCCATCTCCCTCACCTCCCTCCCCTCCAGCAACCCTCAGTTTGTTTCCTAAGATTAACTATTTTTAAAGACATAATTAGTTCTATTAAAATAGTGGAGGAAGGATGGAAATAAGGGAACTAGTGCAGAATAGGAGGGGATATAAAGGCAGTGGTAACTCAATTTGAAAATTAAAAAAACAACAACAACAAAAAAAACTAAATCTAGTTTTGTAACAAGGAATCTTAATTCTTAATCCAGGACGGTCTTTGTCATTTTTGAAAAAAGTTTAGTTGTTGCAAGCAAACCAGGACAATTTTGTCTTTGGGGCTTTTCGTTTTTATATTGTACTTCAAAAACTTAACGTGTGTTACATATGTATATTATTAATTTTATTATTCTGTTCCATCAGAGCTAATTTCTACTATGAACCTGTATTGGATTTATTAAAAACATATTTTTAGTGGCATTTCTTACTTATCCAAAGCTATTAACATCCTTGCTGTAAGTGTAGCAAAATGAGTGCTGGATTCACTACAGACTCGCATAATATCTTGTAAGCAGTAAAAAATTGGGCATCCTGGAGTATATGTATATTTAGTATTATCTGAAAAAGAAAATGAAAAATGCCATCATATAAAAGGTTTACAACTGCATGTTTTTCATTTAAAATTCTATAGTATATTTTAAAAAGTAGTTAAGTGTAACTTGAATTGTCTTAGATTTGGATATAGAAGACCTTGATTAAACTGATGACCAGTTCTGTGACCTTATCCATTTGGAATTAGAAGACCTATATTTTGGAGGATTGCAGAAATTGTTTCCTCTTTCTCTTCTTCAACAATACTGTAAAACTCTGATAATAAGATTTCCAACACCACTTAAAATATTGTACTTTTTAGCCTAAGTATGGCTGGGGAAAAATATATATATATCTGGAATGCTAGAGCTGGCTAATAAAATACATATAAGTACTGTGTCAGCAGCATGCTGATGGCATATCCAGACTGGGTCACTAATTTATCATCAGTATTATTACTGCCTTATAGGAGGTCAGTACTCTAAAGTTTCCAAAGTGGTTTTCACATCTAAATCCTCATTGAATTCTTCCAGCACAATGAACCTAGTAGAAGCAGATACCTATCTTACAAATAGAGCTGAGGCTTACAGGTGATTTGCCGAAAGGCACAAAATTAGTAGGCTGCAAGGTCTGCACTGAAATTTAGTATTTTTCAATTATTCCAGGATGTTAAAGGCTCAAATTAAATTTTGACATCGGATCTGAATTCTTTAAATATTACCAAGGCTGTTAGGCAGAGTATTTTAGAACTATTATTAACATTTTCTCGTGCCAAATACCAGATAGGTCCTGATCATAGTCTGTTAATGTTCCAAAGTACTGAAATATCTATTTCTAGTCATATCCTTCAAAAAATCCCTTATTATAACCTGAAAATTTTTAATTTCAACTATGGCTTCCCTCCTCACTTCTTTATTCTACTTTTAAAACCAGAAACAAAAACATTACTGTTTAGTCCAGAAGGCTGAATATTACACTGAAATCAAATACCTTTTTTTAAGTAATAAATTTCCTCATCTTAACTACTAACTGAAAAATAAGTATTTTAAAACAGTATTATAGTAGTAAGTATGAATGTAAGTTACTAAATTCCTCAGTAGACTTTAACTTAGCATCTAAATTAGATAAAGATTCATAAAACTTAGACTCTTTACCTTTGACAACTGATGGAACAATAAATAATGCTGCTTCTCTTCCCATCTTCTCCCCATCCAGAGGAAATTTCTTCATTAGTACCACTCGCTTTCCTAACCATTTTTAAAAATCAGTAAAGATAAAAATAATGAATGAGCTTTTAAATTTTATAAATTACCTTGAGAATTAGAAAAAAAATTATTTTAATCCCAGTGCAGTTAACATACAATGTTGTTATTAGTTTCAGGTGTACAATATAGCAATTCAGCAGTTCCATATATTACTCAGTGCTCATCAAGATAAGTACACTCTTAACCCCTTCACCTATTTCGCCCATCCCACCCCCCACCTCCCCTTGTAACCACTGGTTTGTTCTCTACTGTTAAGAGTGTTTTTTGGTTTGCCCCCCCCCCTTTTTTTTGGAGAACTAGAAAAATTTTTAAAAGGCAGCATTAAGAGGAGTTAAAATATATAAACAACCAATTTTATGATATGCCCTAATAAAAACTGTTCATTCTGAGATTAATGCAAATCATTCTGTAGACAATGAACCAGTAGATTTATGATCCTGGTCTTGACTCACTAGAAGAGAAGCTTGCTCACTTGCTTGTTTTCTTTTTTCTTTCTTTCTCTCTTTCTTTCAAAGATTTTATTTATTTATTTGAGACAGAGAGTGAGAGCACTCGAGCACAAGGGGGGGAGGGGCAGAGGAAGAGGGAGAAGCAGACTCCCCGCTGAGCAGGGAGCCTGATTTGGGGCTGGATCCCACAACCCTGAGATCATGACCTAAGCCAAAATCAAGAACTGGACGCTCAGTCGACTGAGCCACCCAGGTGCCCCATATGTTGCAAAGTCTTAAAGTTTAGTAGCTCTTCATTTAACATTCAACTTCTACCCTCAATTTCAGTTGTTGTTTTTTTTTTTAAGATTTTATTTATTTGAGAGAGCATGAGAGAGAGAGCATCCAAGCCCATCCAAGCAGGGGGGTGGGGCAAAGGGAGAGGGAGAAGTTGGCTCCCCACTGAGCAGGGAGACTGACAGGGGGCTCAATCCCAGAACTTTGGGACCATGACCTGAGCCAAAGGCAGATGCTTAACCAACTGGGCCACCTCGGTACCCCTTCAATTTCAGTTTTTGTTAAAATCTGATTGGGCTACGAACTACTGTTCTGAATTGTAACCTCCACTCTTAGTCTGTTTTTCCTGATTTGGCCGCAAGGGGGCTATAAATAAAAACCATCAAGTCATGCACTTGAAAACCTCTCATCTAGACACTTTTGCCATGATTTTCGTCAACCCTTCCAATCTTCCCACTCCAAGATATAGAACCTTGTTCCTGACCCAAGTAGGAATGCCTGGCTGGATGCCTTCTATGGACAGGTAGATAATATAAGAGTTCAAGCAGCTTCACTTATGTACAAAATAATAGAGTCAATATTTGTGATTATCAAGGCCATTATTATTATAGCCCCCAAACAATTATTTTACAAATTGGACATTTGTAGAAAATATAAGTGTTAGATACAGAATAACATCTCATTTCAGAGGCAATTTCTTTTGTCTAACCCGAGGCTTTGTCCCACTTAATCTTTTCTGCCTTGCTGCATCCCTAAACCCAGTTCTGACCCACTGTTTAACTGCCTACTTTGTAAATTATAGATGTAATGAGATCTTTTGTGGGGGGGAAAATAAAAGCACTGACTACAAGCTGGGAAATGAGGGTTCTTGTCCTAACTCCTCTACTAATGGGAATATGATTTTAGCTGATAACAACCTATATGTGCATTTCCACTTACAGATGTGAAAATGACCATATACCAACTCACAGGACCAATTTCAGAATTTCATTAATAGGTAAGTGTGGTGGCGCTTTACAAACGATACAATGCCACTGCACAAAAAGGTAAGGTATAACCACTGCTATTATAAAGTCATTTGTGATTTTCATGTGATGCTTATATAAGGAATCCTATTACTCTATGAAATATTTCATACTTAGGAAAACCCAAGAAATAGGATAGTCAGGATCTGGTATAGCTTATTAATATAATTAGTTTGGTTAATTTCTTTTATTAAAAGCTGCCAGAAAATCTTCTAAGAGTACTACCCCTTTCTCTGGGCCAGAGGACATTTTTATTAACACTGACACCACTGCCATCCCCCTTCTGGGTGAATGGACCAAGTGACAGAGTTTGGCTAATTCATAGCAAATTATGACTGGTCTGTCTTAGCTCAAATATGTGATTTGGATATATGTCTCAGGAATTTGATCTCAGGATATATGCTGACTACTATAACAATTTAGCAATAGTAAAACAAGTCTAGATGAAAATTTATCAGAGAAGGCCCAGACTGAGGTAGAAAAGACCGACAAATTTGTGGCATCCAAAAAAAGCCATTTACATGCCTGGATCACCCATAAAGATAGTCCCCTTTTTAGCTATAGATCATTTTATTAAAAAGTCAATCTGATAATTAGGAAAAGGAGATTCTCTTTGTGGGACTCGGAATTTATACCAAAGATCTGTAAATTTATGCAGTAACTTATTTTAATCTTGAGTTATAATGCTAGAGCTCCAACCATTCGGGCCCTATTGGGGAGGGTTACCTATTGGAAAGGTAAAAAATGGTGAATGATACCTCCAAAAATTATGAATCAGAGGCTAACAGTTTAGCTATCTCTACGTAACAAATACCCAAAATAATAACTCGAATCACAGGATTCAGCCCTATCTCTGCAACAAAGACTTTTTACTAAAACAGATGAATTAGACAATCTGTAGAAAGATTAACAAAAAAAAACAATAAGCTTTAAAAACCCAAAAAGTAGGCATAGAGAGGTATGTCTTACCTTATGAACAACTGTTTTCAATAGCTATGTGACTGAAATTAGCTTTAGCTTCTTAATAATAATGCCTGAATCTTGGATATAGTTTATAATTTCTCTAACTTTTAACTGCTACCCACTTCTTATGAGGCTACAGCCTGAGAAAATTATCATTAATTTTTAAACAGTTTCCTAGGCTATATATTACCTAATATTTTAAATGCGGCCTCAACCTTTCAAGGTTAATGCTTCAGTAATTCAGTTTGGCTCTTTGAAAAGGGTCTTCTTCCTGTGACTAAACAGGAAGAAACCTCTGCTACCTTGCAACTTATAGGATTTTAATCCATGAATCTTAACTTTCACTTAGTTACGGAGCAAGGTTTTTAGTTTCCCCTGTCCTGAAGTAGAGAAATAAAAATAGTAGTTCAAAGATACTTAACTAGAGAACTATACCTCTAGCAAAAGCGATTTATATTTTCTCTTTGTTTTCAAGCCATTCTTTGGTTTCCTATCTCTACTGAACAAATCATTAACACTGCAATTTTTTTAACTATTTTTCATCTTAAAAAAACATTACAGTCAAGTTCTTTCTTTTTCTTTTTTTTTTTTTTTTTTAAGATTTTATTTATTTATTTGACAGAGATAGAGACAGCCAGCGAGAGAGAGAACACAAGCAGGGGAAGTGGGAGAGGAAGAAGCAGGCTCACAGCAGAGGAGCCTGATGTGGGGCTCAATCCCATAACGCCGGGATCACGCCCTGAGCCAAAGGAAGACGCTTAACCGCTGTGCCACCCAGGCGCCCCCTTTTTTTTTTTTTTAAGATTTTATTTGAGAGAGAGAACGAGCTGGGGTAGGGGGTGCAGGCAGAGGACGAGGGACAAGGAGGCTCCCTGCTGAGTAGGGAGCCCAATGTGGGACCGGATCCCAGGACCCCAGATCATGACCTGAGCCAAAGGCAGACACTTAACTGACTGAGCCACCGAGGCCCCCCATAGTCAAGTTATTTCTTGAAGGGCTTTGCTACACCTTAAAAGAAGTTTTCTGAGTCTTTTTCAAGTTTTTTTCTTTTGAAGATTTTACTTATTTATTTGAGAGTGAGAGAGAGAGAGTGCATGCCCGTGAAAGTGGGGTGTGGGGGGGGAGGGAGAGGCAGAGAATCTCAAGTAGACTCCTTGCTAAGTGTGGAGCAGGAGGCAGTTGGATCTCACAACCCCAAGATCATGACCTGAGCCAAAACCAAGAGGTGGATACTTAACCGACTTAGCCACCCAGGCACCCCTCAGGTTTTTTTTTTTTTTAATGGAAGGGAACATAAAAAGAAGTTGAACCCCCCTTTCTTTTTTTTAAAGATTTTATTCTTAAGTAATGTTAAACCCAACATGGGACTTGAATTCACAACTCCATGATTAAAAGTCGCACACTCTAACGACTGAGGTAGCCACGCAACCCAAAAGAAACTGATCTTAATATATTTTTAAAAATATCTTTCTCTACAAGCACTTAAAGCAAACTCTATTAAAAAAAAAAAAAAAAGGTTTCCTACCTCTAATACCCTGGTTTGCAGGAGAAATTGGTTTGGTGGTTTCTACTACATAATCCAATATGCCTTGTGTTACTTCACTGTTGCCTTGAAGTTTAGTTTCCAACAAAACTTTCTTTCTCTTTTTTTTCTGTCCTTCGATAGGAACTTCATGCAACAAAATCTTAGATGAGAAAAATTTAAAGAAAGAAGGTTTAAAATAAAGTTTACTTGCCCTAGAATATAATAAGCCAGAAGTCTTTCTTAACTCCAGCCTCATATTAGAATATCCTGGGAAGCTTTTAGAACAACAGCAATGTCTAGCTTCATCTTAGACCTGTTAAATCAGAATGTCTGGGAAGTGTGGCCCCAGTACTGGAAGTTTTAATGATGATTAAATGGTGCAGCCAGGATTGAGAACTAGTAAACCAGAGCACTGCTGAAGCAGCAGCCTCCTGAGAGCCTCTGCAATATCCTTTAATAGGTTTCAGATAACTAACCTTAAAAAAGCAATTTGAGCAAAGTGTTAGAGAAATTAGTTGGAGTTAGGTTAGAAGTATTCTATGATGCTTGGAATCTGCTGCATAGAAAAGATAATTCTGTTTTAGGGTTTTTTTGGGGGGGTTTTGGCTTCAATCATGTTTATTAATATATTTAATAAAATTGAGGACTACAGAGAAGTAACTTAATTGCTTAAAACTTTAATTAAAGGTACAAAGATATTTTAAAATGAACTGTTAAAAAGAGTTCTTTAGGGAAATAACCAAGAACAATATTTACATTGGAATTTGGAATGAGCGGACTTCTGCAAATTTTCTTTAATTTTTGAGAGCCATTTCATAAATTGTACTAAAACTAAATCTATACGTTGTAAGGAAGACTCAAAGGACTACTTTTAATATCTAATAATTTATACCTATCAATCAATAGAAAAATGGTCAAAAGGCATGCAACAGACAAAAAGACAGTGATGGGCAGAGATCTAGGAGCATCAATTCTACCTTTTCAAGATCTAGGTTGTCAACAAGAATTTAGAAGATATGATAAGACTTTATGTAAATGAAAATGGCATTCAATGGTAGCAAATCAAATGTTAGTAAGTTGTTCTCACTTCGTATGACTTAGCTCTGTATTCCCGAGAATTGAGACTGGCAGTATTCTTTGGACGAATAACAGCAACATACGCATCTTCTATGTTTTCTGAATTTCCCATTGCTTTACCAAACAAACATAGAAATCCCTTGAAATATTAAAAGACATATAATCAACATAATCACTTCAAAAAACAATTTTTAAAATAACATGTTTGTTTTTCTATCTTGGAATATATGTACTACCTAAAAGGCAAGCCAGAGATGACTGTATTTTAATCCTGAACTATTCAAAACCTTAGCTTTATAATTTTCAGATTTCCTGTTGGTCCTTTTTTCCTTTTCTGTGAAAGGTAAAAAAACTTTATTGGAGATACATACTTTTGTATGTTAACAGCATAAGAATCTGCCTTTTGGACCTAAAAAAAAAGTGATATGATTATAAAATGTCTTCCAAATACTAAGCAAATAATGACCTGAAATAGTGATTTGGAATACTACACACTTATTTTCCATAAATAACACAAGTAAATGTCATATTGTTAATAGTCTGGAAGCGGGAAATAGGCAGCTGCCATTGACATTCTTTCCAAAATCTTTAGAAAGAACTTTGATATTTGACATTTGGATAAGCTAAAGTATACCTTATAACTTTCCTTGGAGACACCTATCACAGAGTCAAAAACATGTGGTCAGTGGATAAAATCTTTCTGATGTTGACTTACGAATATTTCCCATTTCCATTATCAATTCCCTAGATAATTCCAACATTTTCTCCCTAATATATATTTTACACACACACACACACACACACACACACACACACACACACTTTTCCCCCAAAACTAATTTTAAGTATCCATTGAGGAATTTCCAACAAGCATTTGTATTTCAAGCACTACCTTCCTTGTTTAAAAAAAAGACACTGTATTGTGAATACACCGTATAACAAATGTAGCACAATTAAACAAACCTTTTTTTCTATTAAGCACCTAAAAGAGAAATCAAGTAATCCTTAGTTTTCTAAACACAATTTAAAGCAATCAATTCCTGTGCTATCAACTTATATTTAAAAAATAATCTGGGAAAATGCTTTATTAATTTTAACTCATCATTTCTCTGGAATATTTAGTATTCCACAGTACACTCAGCTTTTAAAAGATAAACAAATATGATTAATAGAAAAAGGCATAATCGTGAGGATTATGGTATTTTGCTTTTATACCATTTAATGTAAACATATCCCTGAAAGATTCTAACAATTGATTTTCAAGAAATATTCCTACTTGAATATTTGAAATATACATATTCCATGTAACATGAAAGAAGAAAACAAAGGCTTAAGTTAGGAGAAGAATAAAAGTTACTAATATATCAAGGCAAAACTGCTAAAGCAGAAACACATGCAGAGGGACTAGAAAAGAATAACAAGCTAAAAATAATAGAGAAAGGTAGTACTAAAGTTAGCAATATGTTTAGACTGAATTTTAGATAAAGTTTCAAATGACTAAGTGTAGGAAATAGGTGACATTTTGTTATGGCTCATTCTGTTCTGAAAAATGCTTAGGTATACATGATAATGTTCCAAGCAATGAGGCCTTAAAATATGCAGAAGTGGTTCTCAATTGGGGTACCCTACCTGGGATCATTTGAAACTATGTAGGGACATTTCTGGTTATCACTATGACTGGGAAAGAGGAGGAGTGCAAATATCATTTAGTCCCCATGGGGCAGGCTTGTTAACATTTCTTTGCTATACCAGACAGTCCTGTTTAACAAAACATAAATTGTATCTTCAATAAAATCATTTGCTATATTGAGTACTGACGAACAAACTAAAGCCTTTTACACCAGAAAAAAAGAGAAGATTCAGTATGTGAATATGGGTATTGTAAATTTAACAAGCAGAAGTCAAAGCTGACAAGAGGATTTACCAGTTTGCAAAGTACATGCCAATAGAAATTACCAGCAATGATCAGAAAGTGTATTTTCATAAATAAAAACAAAGAAATGGGACATTATCTTAGGTCTCTGTAAAATGTTCGTGAGACAGAAAATGACCCACCTTCTTCCACCCTTAAGCAATGGTTCTCCATCTTTTAAACCCATGTCAACTTTAAATAACCAAACCAAGCCAAACCCACAAAACCTTTCTGTCCACATAGTTGAAAATCATTGATAAAGCATATTTTATTCCCTCCAGCCAAAGTGATTTTATCAAGTTGTCCTTAAGTTTTTATTGCTTTTGTTTTCTGAATATAACATTTAATGTTTTTAAAATAATGTGAATAGCTAACACCTACAGCGCTTATTATGTGCTATACACTATGCTAAGTGCTTTATATATATTAATTCATTTTATTCCCCTTAAACCTAATGAAGGTAGATATTATCATCCATATTTTATAGAAGAAAAAAAAAGCTGAGGTGAAATAGCTAAGTTACTTGATCCTTCCACATTCTCCTAGAACAATTCACTATTGTAAAACATTATAACATTAAGAAGAAGAAATGGAGACTAAATGTCAGTAAGAATTCCTCTACAGGGATTTGCTGACCATAAAAATATCATCCTTTTGCTACAAAGAGAGGAGGACATATTAATAAAGTAGAATAGGAGAGAGCCATCCGTGCTACTTTTAAGTCAGCTTGCTTTCTCCTTGTCCCCTCCAATTCTATTAATCATCACTCACCAGGGTCAACAAGTGTCACTGATAATTTTCAAAGACTTTCTTTCTGTTAAGTGACATTCTGTTCTGTAATTTAAGATATTTAATAATCTTCAAATTGTTTTTGAAGGCAATTACACTGAATTCGGCTAATAGAGAAGGAACTAAGTAATAACTGGCATTGGGAACCAAATGAAATCCCACAGTGAACACCCAGGTTATTTAAGGTTATCTGGAGGATCATGATTTCATACTTAGGGTATCTGAATATGCTCTGTATCAGCTGCTGCTGTAGTTCTGCAACCCAATTCTAAGGGAACCAACTAATACAGTAGCATGGGGTTAAGAGGCAAAGATCATGGAGCGAATTGTTTTTATATTGTTAAAAAAAACATACTTGTATTTTTGGCATTTCCCCCAAATAAGATGAGGCCATCAAAGCAGTTAAGAGACTGTAGATGCAGAGATAAAGACGCATTTGCAAACAAACTGAAAGCACACAAGCTCTCCAAGAGAGTGAGAAGGGAATGGGAGTGAGATTCCGAGGCCAGCTACATCAAAGATTTCTTTTGAAGATAAAAAACACCACCAATAAAAAGCAAAGAAAGCCAAAAGCCTCAAAAGATGGAAAGAAGTGTAGAGGCGAGTTGAGCTGGAATGACAAGTTGTGAATAGCTTTCCCTGAAATGACAAAAATAAATAATCTGCCTAAGTTTTTCCTCTGTCACCACCCATCAACGTCCACTACCAGGAAAAGACGTGCATGCCTCTTTGCTCAAAGAGCTGCCACCCCAAGAGTTGCTTTGGCTTCTTTGTTACTACTTGTAAGAAATAAATTCCTTGCCTGGAGAAACTAGATGTGGAGATACTTCAGCCTCCCACCTCTGTTTTCTCTCGCTGGAGTCTGGTTCTCGCTCCTCCTCGTCTCACCCGTGAGGGCGGCGGAGCACCTTCGGGGCCGCTACATTCAACTCACGGGGTGGGACAGTCACCTGCGGGGCGGGGTGCCGTCACCGCTTTCTCATTCCTCCTTCCCTTCTGTTTCCCAGCAGCCAGGCCTAACTTCCTGTAACAGGAAAACCCTTGGTGGCCACCAGAAGCCGCCAGACGTGTTCGGCCGCGCTTCTCAAAACGCGCCTCAAGAGCCCGGTCTCTGGACTCAGAGAAACTCTTGCCGACTAGTTCTTTATCGTCCTTCCCTCTCCTCGCACCTCAGCACGATATCACCCTCTCCCAAAATTCGGGGTCTCCAGGTCTTCGAAGGCCTTTGCTTTCCATCCCGCCGCTACCGGGGCGAGGAAATCACTTCCGGGTTTACACCCTTTGCAGCGTCGCGGTTGGCGGCGGAAGAGCTTCCGGGTCGACGGACGAGCTGCTGCCGTTCCTGCTGCTTCCCGCTGGGGCTGCGGGCTGGGCTGTCAGGGGTTGGTGGCGGCGGCTCGAGGACAGGGGTAGCACCGGCCAGCACGCCAGCGGCTGAGCCGGCGGCGGGGGAGGGGAGGAGGACGGCCCGGGCTGCGTGCGCGCGCGCAAGGCTTGAGCATGAGCCGGACTTGACCGCGAGGCGGAGGCAAAAGCCACCGCCCCCTCTTCCCCTCCCTTGAGTGAGGCGGCGCGGCGGCCAGAGAGGGATGGGGGGCGCCCGCCCAGTCTGAACCTCGTCGCGGGCGCCTCCGTCTCACGCAGTGTTCCTCGTGGGCCTCTAGTGCGCACCCTCAACCCCAGCAGCCTCTGCCCAGCCGGCGCACCCGGGCGGGCGAGGAGGGGGCGCCCGCCTGGGTGGGTGGGGCGGGGAGGGTACCTGAGGTCACCTGCTCAGCGCGAGAGGCAGAGGCGGCCACGGCGGTGGCAGAACTGCATAGCTGCGGGGTCCACCCGACCCTTACCCTCAGCCTGGGAAGTAACCGTAAGTCTCATCTTCACCGTACGAGTGTGTATGAGGCTATCTCAACCCTTTTTTGGGCTCCGAGTTCAGCGCTGCCTAGTTCACGCCCTCACGGGTCTCCCACTAGTGTGTCTCCTTCCTCTTGTGGAGAATTGTACCCCTCTCTATCCCTATCCTTGAACAGGCAACACCCTCTGTCGGTCCTGTGGGGCTTTTCTCCCAGCGAATTTGCAGGTCTCAGTGGCGCGTCCCATCCTCCCCAACCAGATGCATCTCCTTGTCCCTCTGTCCTCAAAGATGTGTCCTCCCTCTCTTTCTGTCTATATCCCAGACCTCGCAACCTCCTCCGCCCATTTTTTGAGACGTGGAAAGCCACGGGTTCGGCGGATCTCGTGGGCTAGAGGGTCTTGAACGGATGGATGAAAGTGCTCTGCATCGTTGTAATGGGTGGGGATAGGTGCAGATAGCTCTGATGGACCTTTATTTTTGCAGCGTCTGCCACCAAAACAAAAGAATGGATCGCTCCCTGGACCTTCATTCCAATTCCTTCTTAACTGTGTATAAGCTCTTTAATGTACATTGCTGTTTGAGTTGCAGGAAATTGGAACTAGAGCTGTAATTAAGCGTCTCCTGAAGAGGTTTTAAGAATTAGTCTCACAAGCTATTCATACGGAATTGGCATATTAAATAATCTTGTATTGGAATGAAGACCCATTCCAGAATAGATTTGCTAGTAGCTAAGAAATGAATGTAAAAACAAAGGCCTAATAGTTCCGTTGTTTTTCTTTCTTTAGATTTTTAGTGTTTTGGATTTACATTTAGTTCTTAGTTTACGAAGTGTGTGTGTGTGTATGATGTGGAAAATTTTGTATTGGAAGGTTTTGAATTGTTAGTGGTTTAAAAACTCTAAAGTGATTTTTAAAGATCATGTCAGATTGTATTTGGTAAGATATTGTCATTAATTTCAGAGAGACGTTTTTTACTGATTTAGATCAGCCACCTACAGATGTTACACACTTGTGCCTATGACCTTACTGCTTCTTAGTTTAAAAAAAGAAATTAACTGTGAATGTCTTCAATGTGTATTTCCAGATTTCAGGCTAGGCATTTTTTCTTTTTGAATTTAGTTTGCTATTTAAACTGCCACTACAGAACTTTCCAGAAATTAGATTAAAAAATAATTCTAATGCTGTCAGTGACTGAACAATAGCTCTTAATATGCCTTCATGCTGATGACACTTTCCAGGGCACTATAGGAAGTAAATAATAATTTAAGAATAATTTTGGTCTGCATATTGCAGTTCTTTGCTACTATTCTGTAAACTGTTCTGTAATGTAAACTGGTAGCCTTGGTTTATTTTTTTTCTGAAAACATAGTCATTGTGTTAAGAAAGGTAGATGTGTTTAATGATTTTTATGGTTGTTTTCAAAACCTTTTAGCACTTGATTTGGAGCTGTTACTTGATTTGTAACTTTATTGTTCACAGATTTTAGTTTGAAGTAGGCTCAGGAGGTGTAGCTCCAACTGTCTGTCTGGAAGTATACTTTATTGGCTTGTTTCAGAAGCCAAGTGCTGTACAAAGTTGAGTGTATTATTACAGGTGTGGTTTTGCTTTTCAGAAAATTGATGAGTTTCCAAATGTGAGTGAGGTAATTGGCCATAACTTGGTAGAGTCTTTTGTTGTTGTTGTTGTTGTTGTTGTTGTTGAAGTCTATTGATCCCTGTTGTCTTTAGAAGTAGTGTGGGGAAAATAGCACTGTATTTTCATATTACACTTTTTCCCTTGCCAACTGCACTGGGAATTTTGAATTTTCAATATGAAAATGTTCCAAAACCATGCAGATTATGCCATAAGGATGAGTTCTAACAGGTGGCTGCTGAGACAAAAGTTTTTTTAGTTACTCTTTTGTACTCCTATAGCACTGCCCACTTTTGAGAGAGCTGATTTTCTTTCTTTCCTCTTTCTTTTCTGGAGTGTGCAGTTGAACTTGTGAAAGTGAAATCTGTGTATTTACAATGTACTTGTAAGTGAAAGTTCAAGCCAATTTTCATATATAAATAGATGGAAGAACTTGAATTAAGCTCATCTGAGTCTCTTTGAATGGAAGTTAGAAAAGATTCCTCAGTGCTTTGGGTGCTTTCTTCCGCTTTGAAGATGAACACAACATTTATTTAGATGAAATTTTACTCTGAGGATGAACACATTTATTTAGATGAAGTTTTAAAATACTTTTCTGTAATATTAGACTTATATGTGACACATTTGCCAAAACAGATTTGAAAGTGGCTCAATCATTATTTAAAAGACCAGTCTGAGAAGAGTTTCTGTGTGTGGTTTTAAAAATGCTGATGTATTTTATTTCCTTTCTCAAAGTGACTTGCTTAGGGAATAATAATTTTTGGACTTTACGTTTATTTTTCAGACAATCTCAGACTACCTTTTTTTTTTGCTTTGAGATAACATACTTTCATACTCACTTAATTTCGGTAAACTTTTATTGAATGCCTACTGTGTATGCCAGGCACTATGTTAGATTCTGGGATTACAAGTATAAATAAATTACAGTTGCTTTCCTCATTGAATTTGCCAGTCTAGATGTTTAACTGTGATTCTATCCATCTGCCTTTACGGACATCTCTAATAGGTTTTGAAGTCACTTTATCGTATTCGGGGGTTTCATATTCTTTCTATAAGAATAAATACATTAAATGCCATTTACGAGTGCTTCACTTGTACTAGCTGCCGTGCTAAATGCTTTATATACATAATTTCATTCAGTTCTTACAACAGTCCTAAAAAATATTTTATCTCTGTTTAAAAACCATACAGATTCTGATTTAAAGTAATGCTGAATGTTATTTTACTCATATAATATGCTAGAGAAGATTCAACCTTAAGATTCCTCCATAAAAAAGAAGTTGTAATATAGTTATAGCAATTTTTAATTCTCTAATAATGCTTTGAATAGATTTTCATTTCCTGAGGTATTAATATCATTTATTTTCTAAAGTGCATGCATTATATACTATCAATGTAATATTCAATAGTTGTTGAAACTTTAGAAAAGACAGTTCTGAAGTCATTATGGTTAACTGTAATATAGATCTTCAGGCATATGTAACTTTTTTTTTCTAGCTCAGCAATGGGACCAACAACTTATAAAATATATTTAAAAATGTGTGTATTCTCCAGGAAAGATAGGGTGTTAAGCTATATGAAATCTATTCAGCTTTTTGAGTTTAATTTTGACAACCATCTAATGTCTGGAGAGTTTTGGTTTCTGCAATGAAAATGTATTCCTTCAGATTTAAAAATGATCTTGCTCATCTATTAGAATATATGCTTTACCAGCAATTTGATATAGTTCAGTCTAATCATTTTTCAGACCCTCTTCACATTTTTTAAAAAGATGATCTTCCACTGTCAACTATTTTCTCCAAAAACCTCATTTGTATTCTAAACATGTTATTCTGTTTTTGTTGTTTGTTTTGTTTTTAACATAAAATCTCAACAGTTTGCCATTCTTGAGGTTAAGGCCTTTGCCACTGGTTACACACTCCCTGTTTTTAGAACTATCGAACAGATAATATTCCTCCTTCAAGTTCCTAAGAAAAGTAATCCTTGATGTTTTCCTGTCCCCAGTCAGACATATTTTAACTTGACACAGACAGTTTTTTCCTTTCCATGTAGCAGAATTCTTGATACTCAGGTCACTATTTTCTGATTGGAACAATATTGGGAGTTCCTGTTCAAGTATATAACAATAACTAAATTATAAATGTGTTAAGTGCTAGGACCGTAAAGATGAGTAAGTCAAGATTCCTTTCTTGATTGAACTGTAAAATGCCTATTGAAAATGCATGAAGAGAAGGGAACTTCATTTAAAAACATTGAGATGCTCTTCTCCAAATAAGCATAAAAACATTGTCTTCCTTCTTAATCTATCCCCTCAAAGTATTGTAAAGGAATGTTTGTAAATAAACATTTTAAGCCAGGGTTTTTGTTCTATTTCCTAACCTCGGGCAGAAAAGATGATTTACAGAAAAGATGACTTTCTCTGACTTAAAGAAAGATACCAGAACAGGGTAAAGAACGCCAATATCCCCTTCCCTCAGATTTCACCATTGTTAATATTTTACTGCATTTCTTCTATTGCCTTTCTCTCTGTTTCCATACATACATTACATACATATGAGTATATGTGTGTAAAAATACATGCATACATACCCATTATTATAGTCTTTTTCTGAACCTTTTGAAGTAAGCAGCAGACATGGTGTATCATCACCTGTAAACTCGAGTGTCTATTTTATCAAAAGCAAGGCCCTCTCATATAACCAACATATAACCCTCTAAATCAGAAAATAAGCATTGGTACAACACTGTTGCCTAGTCCAAGAACCTGTTCATATTTCATCGACAGTTGGAACAATATCTCTTTATTTTCTGGTCCAGGATTCTATCCAGGAATGCATGTTGTGTTTAGTCGTCATGTTTCTTCAGACTTCTTCAGCCTCATTTTTCCCTCTTTTGTGTCCATGACAGTTTTGGAAAGTACAAGGCCCAACATTCTGTAGGATGACCCTCAACCTAGGTTCATGTAATATTTCCTCGTGACTCCAGTCAGTTCATGCATTCCTGGCAGGAATACCACAGAAATGGGTCTGTGCTCTTCTTAGCACTTTGTATCCAGAGGCATATGATGTCAGCCTTGCCACTGCTGATGATTAAAACGTCGATCAGGGGCACCTTTGTGGCTCAGTGGGTTAAGCGTCTGCCTTCTGCTCAGGTCGTGATCCCAGGGTCCAGGATCAAGCCCTGGGTCAGGCTGCCTGCTTAGCTGAGAGCCTGCTTCTTCCTCGCCCTCTACTGCCCGCCAACCCCCCATCCCCCCGCTTGTGTGCTCTCACTGGCTTGCTCTCTGTCAAATTAATTAATTAAAAAATGTCGATAATTTTGGTATCCTTTTGTATTTGATCAGTATTTGTGGAGAGGTATTTCAAAATTACGCCAGCATCTTGTTTCTCATCAGGAGTCTCTAGTCACTAGCCTTAATGTGGCTATCAGTGAAGACTCTTACCTTAATTAACCACTTCTATGATGATTGCCAAATGATATCACTCTCTTATTTCTTCTACTTGTATTAGTTGGGATTTTATTGTGAAGTGGAGCTTTCCTTTCTCCCCCACTTAATTGTTTATTAGATCAGTAAGGACTCATGGATTTCTATTTTATTTAATTTGTTGTGATTTGTTACTATTACTTATTTTGCTGTTTAAATTGTTCCTGATTTAGCCTGTGGGAGCCCCTTCAGGGTGGCTCCTATGCCTATTTATCATGCTCCCATCTCATTCATTGTGCATTTCTGGCAGAACATGCTGTTCCTTGTTCATTCGGTACTTTGCCTGGTCTAGCCCTGGAATCAGCCATTTCTCCAAGGAATCCTGTTTGGTCTTTGTTATTGTTGTTTGTTTTTGTAAAAGGTGGTATTTAAAAACAAAGATTTAGGGGCTTAGTGTGCTCATTGCTACTGGGGTATCATTACTTATAGGAACTAGGAAATGTATGACTCTGAGTATGGTTTGTATATACAGGTATATGTAATACACACATATATATTATCCATAATTATTTCTGTACCTGGGTGTATATATTATTAAACCATAAGTTTGTCCCTGTACTTTCAATTCCAGTCTAATACTCCAGGGTTATTTCTAGCCTTCTTCCTTTCCACATTTATAAATGTGTGGAAGTAGGAAACTTGGTTTCACATTAGTCTCAGTGTAATTATCATTTGCCCAGTTGTTTGACTCACTTCCTTAGCATGTTACCATTCTCCCTGCCATGTAGACCATTTTTTATCACCCTGTGTCACTGACTTCTGGGCCTGCTGGCCTGTGCCTTTTTGTGAATCTACAACCCCTGACTGTGCCTACAACTCTGTGCCACTGCCCATCTCCACACAAAACCCATTTATCCTCACCTCCGGCTGGTTGGCTCACAACTCTGCTGGCCTTCCTAACATGCCCTCAGTGCCCTTTATCCGCAGCCAGCGTGCAGACTACTTTACATAGCTCAGTATTTCATTAGTTAATTTTTAAGTGTATTTCCAGGATTTATAAACATACATATATATGATGAAATGTGTACATAATTTCCCCACATAAAAATGATAACATACTATATTAAATGTTCTACACTTTGTTTTTCAATGACTGTATAGTATTCCTGTGTGTGTGTGTGTGTGTGTGTGTGTACATCCAGACACACTCACTCCTACCTACCTGTGGTGAATGATTAACAACCATAAATTCCTTCCTTCTTGGTATCCATTCCCCTTTACAATGTGGCTTTGCTGCTTCTCTCTTTTGGGATAATTTATTTCTCCATCTCTTGAGTCTTGGTTGACCCTGTGATTTGCTTTGACCAATGAATATGGTATAAGCCATGTGTGAGATCTGGAGGTTAGTCCTTAAGAGACCTTCAAGGGATGATTTCCTGCAAATCCCATATAAGGAAGCTGATCTAGCTTATAGGAGGATGAGAGGTCTCTCAGAAGTGAACCAAGACTCCCCAGTGGAGAGCATCTACCAACAGACATGAAAGTGGACTCTTCTGGATCTGCTAGCCCAGCTGACTCTTTAGCTGAATGTACCCACAGAGGAACCAGAGGTGAAACCAACAAAAAAAAACCCTGCTCAGCCAGCCTATAAAACTGTGAGAAATAACATAATTGTTTTGAGGCATTAAGTTTGGGATATAGCAATAAGTATCTGAAGCCATATCTGTGTTCATTTTCGACATCTAGGTTGTCTCTAATACGAACAGTATTGCAATGAGTATCGTACACAGTACATGCCATTTTAATTTTAATAAATAATGCCAGATTATGTTTCAGAAATGTTATAATTCTTATTGCCATCCGAGAGTATTTCCCCCAGAAACTCACTATTGCTGATTTTTTTTTTTTTTTTGCAATAAAATGAGTAAGAGGTTTCTTTTGGTGCTGAATTTTGCATTTCATTAACTTTATGAAGCTGAGCATCTTTTGATACATTAGTTGGTTCTTTTGATTTTTCAATTCTATGAATTGCTCATTCATATCTTTACTCATTTTTTTTCTATTGGATTTTTTTCCTTATCAATTTTTTAGTTCTCTTTTATATGTTATCAATGTAACCCTTTTTTTTTTAATGATTTTTTATTATATTATGTTAGTCACCATACAGTACATCCCCGGTTTCCGATGTAAAGTTCGATGATTCATTAGTTGCGTTTAACACCCAGTGCACCATGCAATACATGCCCTCCTTACTACCCATCACCGGTCTATCCCATTCCCTCACGCCCCTCCCCTCTGAGGCCCTCAGTTTGTTTCTCAAAGTCCATAGTCTCTCATGTTTCATTCCCCCTTCTGATTACCCCCCCTTTCTTTATCCCTTTCTTCCCCTACCGATCATCCTAGTTCTTATGTTCCATAGATGAGAGAAATCATATGATATTTGTCTTTCTCTGCTTGACTTATTTCACTTAGCATTATCTCCTCCAGTGCCGTCCAGGTTGTAGCAAATGTTGAGAACTCATTCTTTCTGATAGCTGAGTAATATTCCGTTGTATATATGGACCACACTTCTTAATCCAGTCATCTGTTGAAGGGCATCTCGGCTCCTTCCACGATTTAGCTATTGTGGACATTGCTGCTATGAACATTGGGGTGCATATGGCCCTTCTCTTCACTACGTCTGTATCTTTGGGGTAAACACCCAGTAGTGCAATGGCTGGATCATAGGGGAGCTCAAGTTTTAACTTTTTAAGGGACCTCCACACTGTTTTCCAAAGTGGCTGTACCAACTTGCATTCCCACCAACAATGTAGGAGGGATCCCCTTTCTCCACATCCTCTCCAACAATTGTTGTTTCTTGCCTTGTCTATTTTTGCCATATCAATGGCAAAACTTTAACTTTCTTTGCAAATAGGTTTTGTCAGTCTTTTTTTTTTTTTTTTTTTGGTCTTAGTTTATGGCATCATTTGCCATATCTTTTTTTTTTTTTTGGTATTTCATAGAATCATTTGTGTCTTTCCTTTTCTCTGTGGCTTCTGCTTGTTCCAGTCTTGAGACTATCTCTCTCCTATCTTAGGTAATGTAAACTTTTTCCTAAATTTTCTTCTAACTTTGTATTGTCTTTTCCTGTCAATTAGGAATCATGTTCAGTTGCTCTCAAAATCCAAAAAAGAGTGATATAAACAAATAAGGGTATCATTTTCCTTAAGTAATGAGAAATTAGCAATAGGCCATCCAGAGCTGTTATGGTGCTTCCACAATGCTGTCGGACATTCAGGCTCATTTGTCTTTCTTTCAGTCACCTTTTCGTCCCAGGTGGCATTCCAGGCTGCGAAGCAACTTCCTTCTATTTTTTCATTCATTGCTCAACTTGTTTTAACTGAGGATCAAATCCACTTTGGTGACTGTAATTTCTGGGGAACGAGGCCAGGACAAAGCAGGTCCCCCCAAAATAGCAAGTTCTTTTGAAATATTTTCTCTGTTCTTGGAAAATAATACTGATTTTGCTTTCCGTGTCCATAAATATATGTGCAGAATAAGGCCCCATTAGGCAAGTATGGGTTTTTTTCCCAAAGTTATTTACAAGCACACAAAGAAATAAACAGATTATATTCTCAAATTGGAAACTAATGATTTTAAGAACATAGGACTTTATCCTTATATTCAGTAAATAATATTAATTAAAGGTGTTTTATGTGCCAATAACTATGGTGAACAGTGGATATATAGCTCGATATGATGTGACCCTTGTTCTCAGAAAGTTTACCAGATAATTGGAGAAGCAGATTAAACGTTTCATTATAATATTAGGTGGGAAATAGAGTGTATTATCAATTTAGGGAGGCAGGACATCTAACTATGTTAGGTGAGGGTTGAGCAGCTATGATCAGGGAACTTGATGGAGAAAATGGCTTTTAAGTTGAGACTTGAATGACTTGTAGGACTTAGCCTATTAAGGAGGAGCTTTTTAGGTGTATGGGAAGACCATTCTTTTTTTCTTTTTTTTTCTTTTTTTTTTTTTTTTTGATGTAAAGTTCGATGATTCGTTAACACCCAGTGCACTATGCAATACGTGCCTTCCTTAGTACCCATCACCAGCCCATCCCATTCCCCCACCCCCCTCCCCTCTGAAGCCCTCAGTTTGTTTCTCAGAGTCCATAGTCTCTCATGCTTCATTCCCCCTTCTGATTACCCCCCCTTTCTTTATCCCTTTCTTGGGAAGACCATTCTAGGAGCTTTAGTAATTCAAAAGTGGGTCTGAGTTATAAGAGATAGGCTGGAATAGGATCAGTTCTAGTTTGGGCAGGGACTTTTCCTTAATTCCAGGGGCTGGAAGCCTTGGGAGGGTTTTAAAATAGAATTGGACAAGATCAGATTTGTCTTTTGATAAAAGTAAGCTAGTTATAGTTGATGGGGTGTGCTTTGGGGAGTGAGATCTGGAAACAAGGACACGTACTAGGTAGGAAGTTTATCTAATACATTAACATCTATTCCATCTTAGGAGTGCTTGGCTGACTCAATGGGTAAAGCATGTGACTCTTGATCTTGGGGTCATGAGTTTGAGTCCCACGTTGGGCATAGAACTTACTTTAAAAAAAATTATAAAATCTATTCCATATTAGTTAGATAAAAATTTATTGAACACCTGTGTGAATATCATGTGAGTAATACAGAGATATATAAACATAGTTCCTGTTCTCAAGGAGTATATATTTTAAGATAACTAAATATAAATATATCAACAATATGAGGCATTATACTAATATTATGCTTTCTATCCTATAAAATGAGGGAAAGTAAGGACTAGAATTAAAACTTGAACCCGGTTTCATGGCTCCAAAACTCATTTTTTTCCATGTGGAAGGCTGTGCTACCTTCCACAGCACTTATTTCCCCTTAACTTTTTTAATTATCACTGTGTTGCTTGTAAGGTACCTCAGAACCCTTATGAAATAAGATTAGAGTACAATTAAAATGGTTTTCAGCTTGGAACACAAAGCATCAAGAGAGCTACACTCTGGCTTTCTTTAGGCAATCTCTGTGGTGAATGAAGCATAACCAGGAAGATATAAATGTTGGTCAGAAAAATTGCCACATTGTCTGAACGAAACAGTTGTTATAAACAGTCTTGAGACTTGTTGTGGGGAAATTTAGTATTGAACTGATAGGACAGTGGAGAGCAAGACTCTAGCATGGCATGGCATGTCACTAGATAGCTGAATAGCATTCTTATTAATCTTAAAGGTCCTTTTTTCCAGTTAGTAGATAGAGCATAGAATGAGAAAAGGGCATCACTACTGCCAGTAAATACATAAAGCAATAATGTTTTTTGTTGATGTATTTATTTTTATTTCCAGAGAGCAGTTGGAAAAAATAAAGATTATCCTATATCTCTTTCAATCATTCTAATCCCTTACTTTATTTAAATTCGTTAAATGAGATATTTTGATTCAGGCCAGGTAGAGATGGCTGGGGATAATAATGTTATTCTTTGGTGTCTGTCCACCTCTGTTAGGGTGTGCTTGCCATGTGATGTCTATAGGCCTCAATTTTCTTACTTGTAAATTGATACACTTGGATGAATATAGTTGACCCTTGAACAACATGGGTCTGAACTGCGCAGGTCCATTTATATGTGGGTTTTTAAAATAAATACAGTATAGTACTGTAAATGTATTTTCTTTTTTTTTTTTTTTTAAGATTTTATTTATTTATTTGACAGAGATAGAGACAGCCAGCGAGAGAGGGAACACAAGCAGGGGGAGTGGGAGAGGAAGAAGCAGGCTCATAGCAGAGGAGCCTGATGTGGGGCTCGATCCCATAACGCCGGGATCACGCCCTGAGCCGAAGGCAGACGCTTAACCGCTCTGCCACCCAGGCGCCCCCTGTAAATGTATTTTATTACAGTTTTCTTAACATCCTCTTTTCTCTAGCTTGCTTTATCCTAAGAATACAGTATATAATACATATAACGTACAAAATGTGTGTTAATCAACTGTTTATGTTATCAGTAAGGCCTCCACTCAACAGTAGGCTATTAGCAGTTATGTTTTGGGGGAGTCAAAAGTTATACATGGATTTTTGACTGTGTAGGGTCCAGCACCCCAACCCGCATGTTATTTAAGAGTCATCTGTAATCTCCTGAGGGTTTTTCTTCCTCTAAATGTGACTTGACATGACATCTACAAAATTACTTTAAAAGTTAGCATATGATATTCTGATTGAAAAAAAAATTACCTTTTCTATAGAATAGGGGAGACAAGAAAGGAAAGAAAGATAGAGATTGCACTGAGAACTTGGTATCAAAGAATGAAGAAAAACATTCTCCAGAAACTCAGAGGGAGGTGTTACTTCTGATTTTTTAGCTATTCACAACTTTTGAATGTGGGTTAAATGCCAAATACATAAGGCAGTCAAAAGTGCAAAATAATAAGGTTGTTATAGTCAAGGATTATAGTTGGGTAGCCTTTTCAACTGATATTCTTTGAGAAAATTGAACTTTAATGTTCTGAGCTAGAGGTTCTCAAAGTTTAGCATGTATCAGAATCACTGGGACGGCTTGTTAATGCTAGCCCCACCCCCAGACTTTCTGATTCAGTAAATTTGGGGTGGAACCTGAGAGTTTTCATTTCTAATAATTTCCCAAGTGCTGCTGATGTTGCTGGCATCTATTGTGTGAAATTAATTTATTTCTCCCTTAGGCTTCTAAAACAGTACTAGTTGTATAGAAGCACTAGACGAATTTTAAAAATTGTTCCTCAAATCATTTTTCTGTGTCCAGAGTTCTTTACCTTAACTTAGAAGGTAAAAACACAGTTTCATGGACACAGGAAGATTAGTAGTCATGTGCAGGATAGGTTAAAGTTGGAAAAAACAGGGCTCAGGTCTACTTACTATCCACCTGCTATCTAGAATATGGTTTAAAAGAGACCTCTCTTGGGGTGCCTGGGTGGCACAGCGGTTAAGCGTCTGCCTTCGGCTCAGGGCGTGATCCCGGCGTTATGGGATCGAGCCCCACATCAGGCTCCTCCGCTATGAGCCTGCTTCTTCCTCTCCCACTCCCCCTGCTTGTGTTCCCTCTCTCGCTGGCTGTCTCTGTCGAATAAATAAATAAAATCTTTAAAAAAAAAAAAAAAAAAGGCCTCTCTTCATTTGGAATTTTGTGCCCTTAAGCCTAGGTAGCATCAGTTACATGTCAAGGACCAGTTTTAAGTAGAGTATGTACCATGATGTCAGTGTGCCAATGTATAACCTAAAAATCATATAGCCTAGGGATACCTGGGTGGCTCTGTCGGTTAAGGCTCTGACTTTAGCTCAGGTGTCCTGGGATCCAGCCCCACATCAGGCTCCCAGTTCAGTGGGGAGTCTGCTTATCTCTCCCCCTCTGCCCCTCCACCTGCTCATGTGCACATTCGCACTCTCTGTTTCTCTCTCAAATAAATAAAATCTTAAAAAACAAAAAACCCTCATGTAGCCTAAAAGTTTCCATGATTCCTTTCACCACCTTCGTTTTTCTACCCTTTACTCCTTGATGTTGTTTATGTATACTTCTTTCTCCCTAATTGGGTTTCTGACTTCTATGTTTTTGTATCCTTTTTAACATTTATATACTAAATAATTTATCAATAGTAGTTTCCATTAGATTGGCTGAAGAAAAATTTCAACATTTTAAAATTGGGAAAATACGTGTAAAAAATGTCATTGGCTTTATATCTTAATATTAAATTGGTTACCCCAAAAGCATAGAATCTATACATTGTTAACTTCCAAACTGTATCTCCAGCTCAGACCTTTCTCCTCAGCTTCACACTTGTATATCCTTTTGCCTACCTGACATCCTGATGGCCTCTCAAAAGTAACATGTTCAATTTTAAGCAGATCCCCCACCTTCTCACTTGTACTTTCATCTCCTGCAATCATCCCCTCTCAGTAGTTGTAATTCTGCCCTTCAAGGTGCTCAGGCCAAGAACTGTGGAGTCATTCTTTTTTCTTCTCCCTCACTCCTGCTTCCAGGCTATCAGTAAATTCCATCCTTACCTTCAGAGTACACCCAAAATCTGATCAAGTATTCACCACCTTCACTGCCACCTCCCAGAACCAAGCTACCATCAACTTCTACTTGGATGACTGCAACCACTTCCTAAATAGTCTCCCTGCTTATAGCCTTGCTGCCACTCCTATTACTCTTCTCAGACAGCCATCCAGAGTGATCCTGTTAAATATAAGTCACGTCTTTCATTCCTCTCCCAAAAACCCTCTAGTGGTTTTTGTTTTTTACCAGAATAAAAGCCTAGTGATTTACGATGACCCTTTAAGACCCTGAACAGTCCATCTGCCCCCATTACTTCTCTTGACTTCATATCCTACTCCTTTCTTCCTCACTGGCCTCCTTTCTGTTCCTTGAATGCATAGGGCATGCTCCTTTCACTGGCTGTTTACCCTGCCTGGAATGCTCTTTCCCCTAAATATCCCACGGCTCACTACTTTACCTGTTTTACTCAAACGTCACATTCCCTGATATCCCAAAACTCCATCCGTTTCTTGGCTTTGTTATTGTAACACTTTACCTGAATATATTGTAAGCTCCACGGGGACAGGGATTTTAGTTTATTTTGTTTTTGTTGTATTTCCCTACNTGCCTGGCAAATGATAGTGCTCAGTAAATAACTGTGACATGAATTTATGATTTTATCTGCCCACTGGAGTATGCCTTTTCTTTGAAAAATGCTCCCGATAATCATGTGCTTCTAGCATAGGCTACCAGTCTTTGACTTCTAACACTTATTCTGCTGGTTCCTTTTCTAAAAATGATACATTCCATGCCTCTCTTGTTCAGTTTCAAATTACTGTTTGATTTTTATTGCAACATACAATTTGCATAAATTGTAGTTCCTAAGTTCATGCATTATCTTGGGAAATAATTAAGCATTTTTTTAATCCTTTGTAAAGTTATGAAGTATTCATTGTCATTGAATATGGTGTTTCCCAACAGTCATAGTGCTATTTTGGTATGCATGTTGCTTTTACGGGACTCTCTATCATGATTTATAACTTTATACTATAGCCTCTTTCATATTCTTTAAGAAAGGTCAGTACCTGTTTCCCCTGGTAAACCTGGACTGAGAGTACTTGGTCCTGTTTTGATTTCTGAGAGTTTTGTAGGTTTTAGTGTTTTTTGTGTAGCCAGTGCTTCATAACTACCTTTATGGGATCAGGTAGGTCCCACAGACACTCCTTGCTCTTTTGTTCATTTTTTCTTGGCTCAACAAGAATTCATGTACTTGTTATGGAAGTCCTACACTTTGGATTTTTCATTTCGGGTATTGTGCCTAATTGTTAGGTCATATTTTGAATCATGGAATCATTTGAATCCAGCTGATAACTTTTCAGTCTGAAAGAGTCACTGCACCACTTACGTTCATTCAGTTGCTGTTTCTTCAGGATGCAGAAAAGCATAAGTGGCTCAAATCTAAATTCTTCATATCTTTTTTAGGTGTTAAATTCATTTAGGTGTTAAAGGTTGTTATATTTCTGTGTCCTTCATTATTTCATTAAGATATGTGGAATATAAAGTGAATTTAAAAACATTAAGTCAAATACATAGGACTCAGTTTCTTGTTTTCTGATACTGGAGAGTTTCCAGTCTCAGACCGGGGGGTGCCTGTGATTTGGAAAACAGGGAACAAACATGAGGAAGTCCTTAACCTTAATTATATTTCATTGCTATGGCAATAGAATGTAATAGAACTTAATGCTAAGATTCACTATCAACTAAAAATATATAAAGTATAAATGAATTCTTTCAGATGCAAGCTGGTACTTGAATGTCAGAGTGTAGTAGTTGGGGCTTTGCTGAGAATAGTTTTGCAACATAGCTTAAGACATCCCATGGGGGGAAAAAGCATAGGTTCAAAGATACATATAAGTTTACCCATAATAGTAGATACATTAGAACCAATTTAATGTAAAGCAATGGAGAACGGATTAAAATATTATCTGTCAGATTTTGATATTATTAAAATTATGTGTTTAAGGGATATTTAATCAAATGAAAAATGCTGATGATAAAATCTAAATACAAAAAAAATTCCAATTTTATTATACACTGTGATCCAGTTCTTCACTTAAAAGAAGGCTCTGTACATACAAAAAACATGCCAATGTGTGTTTATTGTGATTATTACAGTGATTATTACAGGGTTGAGGATTATAGTGATCTTTTTATTTTATTCTTTATACTTTTCTATTTTCTATACTTTTCTTTCCAATTTTATACTCTGTATAATCTTAAGTATTTTTAATTTAAAGGAAGGAAAAAAGTTTTTAGAACTAGGTATAGCTATGTGATTCTAGGCAAGTTAGTAATAATGATGATTACTACATTTTATTGACTACCTACTATTTAGCAAATATTGAATATATTTTATGTATTTTTGTCATCCTATTTATAATAGTCCAGCAATGGAGGCATAATTATCTACGTTTACATGTTAGGCCTAAGTCTCAAAACTTTGGAGTAGCTTATAAGCTAGTAAACGTTACAGCCAGGATTCAAACTGAAGTTTATACAATTTTCTAAATATACCAAAAGGCCTTTCCAAAATAATGTAACTCTCAAAGCCTGTGTTTCTTTACTGTGAAATGTAGGTGTAATTGTTGCGCAGCTTAAATGACACAAGGTACATAAACCCCAAGTTTTTTTCCATGAGATCTTCTTATAGTTATGCCTTCTGGCTTTTTTTTTTTCAGTCTGCTTCTGCACATGTATTATTCAAGCTGTTGTTAAATATTTCCATTAACAACGTTACCTGAAATTTAACTCTATAACAGTAAATCTGTAAGTTGCATTTCTTCGAAGAAGAGAATAATCCATTGATTAGCATTTTGTTTTTGTAGTTTTAATGTTTATATCCTTCAGTTTTGCAGTCATTTTTGGAAGTTCCATTTTCATGAGAATCAGTGGTACTTTGTTAAAAGGGATAAGGTTTATGTTTCTCACCTTCCCTGAAAGAAGTTTTAAGAAATTGGGGGGGGGGGCGCCTGGGTGGCTCAGTCGTTAAGCGTCTGCCTTCGGCTCAGGGCGTGATCCCGATGTTCTGGGATAGAGCCCCACGTCAGACTCTTCCGCTGGGAGCCTGCTTCTTCCTCTCCCACTCACCCTGCTTGTGTTCCCTCTCTCGCTGGCTGTCTCTATCTCTGTTAAATAAATAAATAAAATCTAAAAAAAAAAAAGAAAAAAGAAATTGGCGGGGGGTGCTTGGGTGGCTCAGTCGGTTAAGCCTCTGACTCCTCATCTCAGCTCAGGTCTTGATCTCAGGGTTGTGAGTTTGAGCCCCAACATTGGCTCTCCACTGGGCGTGGAGCCTAGTTAAAAAAGAAAAGAAAAGAAGCAACAGCAGCTTGCTTTTGTTGAGTTTGGAAAGATTTCTGTTCCTTGCCTGAGTTCTGAACCAGATGAGAGGTCAAAACAGTAAGCATATCCAGTTTTCTCTCCAGATTTTTCTAAAGTCCCTGAGGTAGATAAGGGTCAGGAATATTACACCAATTGGGCTCTTGCAAATGGACGAAATCATTAGAAATGGGAAAGTGTACTCTCAAAACCTTTTTCAAGTTTCTTATTTTTGTTTAGAGTTAGTGTAAAAGGCTGCTGAAACACCTAAGTATGGTGAATTGAGTCTAGCTGATAGCTATTATAGTCAGCAAAATAACTGGATGGATGGATGGATGGATGGATGGATGGATAGAGTTTGCTTACTCTGATGTTCAGGATTACACTATTGCTTATGGGTACGTTAAACACCTTCCAGAAAATCCGGGATAAGTATGATTTCAAGTATTATATTTTAGGCTCTATATTTTTCTACTTGAGTGTCTTAATTTTGGATTTAGAAAATATGGATACTCTTATCTATGGGAAATACAAAGAAGTATGAAACTGTACTCATTTTTGACTAATTAAAAAAAAAAAATTCCGCTAAGGGCACCTGGGTAGGCTCGGTCAGTTAATGGGCTGCCTTCAGCCCAGGTCATGATCCCAGGGTGCTGGGATTGAGCCCTGCATCAGGCTCCTTGCTCAGCAGGAGCCTGCTTCTCCCTCTCCCTCTGCCTCCCATTCCCCCTGCTTGTTCTCTCTCTCTCTCAAATAAATTGAAGAAAATCTTTAAAAAAAAAAATTCCTCTAGACAATGATCATGCAGATTTTACCGTATGTTCTAGCTACTACATAATTTTCTGTGATATGATTAACCACCATATATTTTTCTGTTCTCCTACTGATAAATAACTAGATTATTCCACAGTTTTAAAAAATCAACTTCAAAGTGGATTTTCTGGAAGAGAGAGGGAGGGAAAGACTTGTGGCAGTGGGGATGCCTAACTATGTGTTATATCTTTGAAAAATAAAGAGATTTGAAACAGTTATGGAGGAAAAGACAGTGACGTTATAGACATGAAGTAAAGTAATGTTAATGTCTAGTTTAAGATATCTTTTTTTACCCTGCAGTTATGAAGATGTTTCCCCATATTTTCTTCTGAAAGCATTATTGTTTAACCGGCAATTTCATATTTAGATCTGCAATTCATATGGAATTTGTCTTTTGTGTGGGGTTTTAGGTAGGGTTCCAGATCCTTTTTTTTTTTCCTTGTGTAAAGAAGACCATTCTTTAAAGGAGGAGATTTTTTAATGATGGAAAATAACAGAATGTGTTTGCTTGTTGAAAGGTGGTCTAGGCCTACATGGTTTTCTAGATTCTGGGGAACTGATGGCATAGAAACAGGAAAAGGTAAATGAAAGAATATAGTTTCTGAAGAGGAAAGAAACAATTTTGCAAAGGAAGGGATCCATAGCATATTTGTCTTTGCTTTGAAAGGAATGCACTTTCATTCTAAGAAGAGAAAAATGAATGCAAATGCAAGTTGGTTTAAGCTTGATTATGAGAAGATGAAGGAGTTCCATCTTTGTGTTCTGCTTTGTTCATGAAGTAAGGGTGCGTTCTTGAGTTGTAGGTGGTGGAGGGAAAGGTTGTGGAGGATTGAAGAGAACTAATAAAGTATGAAAGCCCAAAGCCCAATTCATTCAGTTCTTTCTTTCTCTCTCATACCTTCAGATTCTGTGAGGTAGAATGTGATTGGTTAAGTTAGTCACTATTCAGTATAGAGCCCCCTCTTTGGGTGTAAGACTCTTGAACCAGGCTTGCCTAAAAGGTTCCTTTTGGATCAGATATCCATCCTTATTCCAGGTATCTATAGGTCAGTGGTAGTGGGGGAAACACACGTCTGTCTTTTGTTCAGAAGGAAGCATTTCTTTCTTGGTCCCTCCAACAAAAGTCCTAGATTTAAGTCAGTGATCCAGTTTGGATAACATAAACAATGGCTGTGGTTAGTTGAATAGAAAACGCATTAGCCGAATTTCCGCCTTACGACCCTCTGCCCCTGGTGGAGCCCGCCCCATCTAAACCATGTCTTGACTGTGATAGAAGAGGGTTTCTCCAGAAAAACCGAATTGCTCTTACCAGAGAAGGATGAACGGCCACCAGGGAAATAAAAATATATCGGAATTTAATGGAGAAAAGTATTCATAGACCCTTGATCTTTAAAGGAGTATGATAGTCTCTTAGTAAACTCAGTGAATTAAGAACTGAAGCAATTATTTTGTAAAAAGCTTTAATCTTATTTTAAGAATTTGTTTTCACTGTTCCTCAGTGACTTTTGACTTAATAGTAAAACCATCACAATGGAGCGTGGGTATTTCTTCTCAGCTTGCATCTCTTCCTTCTTTATCTTACATTAAGTGTTTGTTTAGTTTGTTTGTTCAAAGGATTTAAAAAAGAAATACCCTTCATTATTAGACCAGCTTGCAGTAGGATATTTGGGGAAGGGCATTACTCTAAAGTATAAAGTACTCATCCCAAGAAGATACTTTTGCATACATGACAATGAACCACACAGTGTTTGCCAGACTTTATGTTTGACTTTAAGCACAAAGAACATTGGAAATTGTTCTCTTTCATCTTACAATTGAAATACTTACAATACCATTATCTTTAAGATAGTTTCACTTTCCTCTGAAATGTCTTTCATAAATGTCTTTCATAATAGCATGTTTTTAAGATTGAATCGGTAGGATAGCATTGGGGGACAGGAAAATAATAAAATGTCCACAGATTCTAAACCAGCCCTTAGGTTGAGTGCTATAGTTATTTAGCAGTAGAAGAGTTTGACTTTCATCAGGTAAGTGTATGATTCTGAAATGATCTATCATTTAGAAAAAGGAAATTGAACCAGATAGAAAAACAAATGTTTTTGTATTGTGATTTACTCCGTAAGTAAGAGAAAGGAAGTAGAACTAACCACATAGAAAAGTATCTTTGTGTTATCTTGTGCTTTGCTTGACACATAGTGATTGCTCAGTAACAGCATCTAAATTTGTGAAGAATGGGTAGATATGTGAATTTTTTTGAAAATCCTTTTCCTATTAACATTTTATTTGGTGGGATCCTATAGCCCCGTACGGACAAGAATTTTTCTGACTTTATTCTGCATAAACCTAAGGCATCTAGGTTCATTGGTAACTTTCCAGCGTGTTAGCCAGCATCACCCAAAATATATTGGTTACATCAGCATTGTATCCTTTTCCTTTCCCACAACTGAAAGCATTCCACTATCTTTCTTGCCTAACTACAATATCCACTCTTAACTGTAAATAGTGAGCCAAAAAGAACTGTTTTTAATTATTCTAGTTTCCTTGCTTTTCCATATAAATTTTAGGATTAGCTTGTTTAAATCCATTAATATTCCTGCTAGGATTTTTATTGTAATTGCATTAACTCTGTAGGTCAGTTTGTGGAGAACTGACATCTCTAATTCTGTCGAGTCTACAAAGTTTTTAAAAAGACTAATAATCTTCATAGAGATGAAATGTTACATCCATGATCCAAAAATAAAATACTAATAGAATACTATAGGAAAAGGAACAACCAAATGATAAGAAAGAACTATGGGATTTAAAACATGGTAACTTTAATTCCATAGAATAGCTGGAAGATAAAGTTAAGGAAATCTCCTTGAAAGTAGAACAAAAAAGTAGAGGTAAAGGAGGAGAGAAAGATTAGAAAATTAGAGGATATAGCTAAGAAATCTGTTATCCAAATAATAGGAGTTCTAGAAAGGGAGAATAGAAATGGAGAGACACAGATGATCAAAGAAATTGTCCTAGAACTGAATTAAGGACATAGATCTCCATTTTGGAAAAACGAATTTAAAAAAGAACCACACAACTTTATAGAAACAGAAAATAGGATGGCAGAAACTGGGAAGAGTTTAATGGGTACAGACTTTGATCTTGGGAAAATGATAAAATTCTGGAGATGGATGTTGGTGTTGGTTACACAGCAATGTGAATGTACTTACTGCCACTGGACAGTACACCTACAAATAGTTAAAATGGTGAATTTTATGTTAAAGTCAAAAAGAACAAGAGAGAAGACTGGTAGCAGATGAAAGACTTAAATGTTTTGAAAGCTGGAGAGCAGTTACACAAAAAGCAACTGATTTAGCAAAACTAAACTGATGAAGCAAAGGTCAAATCTAATTCTACAATTGTGTAAGAAAAAAAAGGGCAAGCTGATTTGTGTTACAGCACACCAAAAAAGCACAGGAATTGGAGGCACAGGTAGCTCTGAATGAAGAAAGGATATGGCTTTAAAACATCAGAGATTTCAAAATCTTATGAGGAGTAAAAACCAGACAGATCCTTTGTTCATTCTGTGCAGCTGAGCTATTGCTCTTTTTCTGTTCTGGAAGAAGACAGGAGAGACATCTACACAAAGTTTGTCAGAAGCACAGGGACAGACAGCAGAGGGTGATGCACCATTCTGGAAATGGCATTAGGTAGAATTATACATACTAAATGGTAAGACCTCCCCAGCTTCTTTCCTCCATTTAGCCTGAAATATAGACCTAAACATTCTGCAGTTGGGGTCCACAGTGAAATAGCCCAGCCAGTTTTCATGCTACAGTGCAACCTGCTTGTTATCAAGCCTTGCTATTGTAAATAATGCCAAAATAAGCATCAATGTACAGGTCTCTTTGTATACCTTCCAGGCCTTATCCTAGGACAATATGTTAATGTGTTACAACCATAACCCACAGTAAGAAGTAATTTTATATGTCATAACCTGGGTATACACACCTTTGTATGTGTATGTATGTATTTATTTATTTGAAACAAAAGTTTCACAGAACTACCCTTACTACATAAATATGCTGTGATATTTTTAGCTTATTAAAAGAAATAAGTTGGCCCTTTGTACCTCATTTAAGTATAAAAGTAAATCATAGTCATATACAGATGACTGTAATAATAGTAGAATTCCTAGGCCTACGATATGTTCATCTTCAACATGAAAAAATACTACCAAATTATAAAATCATTTTCCAAATTAAACTTCCCACCAGTAATGTTTAAGCATTTCAGCTTGTGTTTTCAGACTCTTCTACTAATCTAATAATTAGAAATGGCAATTGTGACAGACACTGTGTGTATGCTGACCAATCTTTATTTTTTAATCTTTTCGTCTTCCTCTGTCAACTATGGAAACATTAAAAGGTCAAAACTATTCCCTAGCTCTTCTTGCAGTTAGAGGTAGCTATGTGATCTAATTCTGACTAATGCAACACACCAAACTTGCAGTCTGGAGCTGTAGCAGCCATTTTATGACCACATGGGTGAAAACAGCCTGCTTAGAATGACAGTATAAAAATGGTGGGAGAGCATTCAGGACATTGATGGCATTGTGTAGCTTATATAAGAAGTCTGGGTTATCTCCTTCTGGATTTATAGTTACACTGATAAGAATAAACCCTTATCTGTTTAAGCCACATTTACAGGTTTTGGGGGTTCATTTCTCTGTCATTTGTTTATTAGTTCCTATAATATAATAGTTAGCTTAGACTAAATTATTCCATAGCAACAAATGACCACAAAATTTCAGTGACTTATAACAAGAAACATTTCTTTTTTCATTCACTTAAATGTGTCAGCTGCAGACCTGCTTCAGATATGCTCCCATGTCTTCATTCTGGGACCCAAACTGAAGAAGTTCTGCCTGGGTCTTGTGACAGTGAGAAAAAGAGCAACAGTCAAACCACAAGACGCTTCTTAAAACTTTGGTTCAGAAATGTCATGCTTCATTTCCGCATACATTTTGTTGGCCACAGCAAGATAAATCGCCAGAAGTGGTGTAAGTGGGCAAGGAAGTATAATCTTTCAATAGGGAGGGCAGTAAATAATTGGGGACAATAATATAACTGTCACTGTATCCTTTTGCATTTTTGTTCTTACAAATATTAAAAGTTCTTTATACATTCTGGATACTAAACTTGTGAGTTTAGCTTTTACATTTGGTCTGGGATCCAGTCTTGAATTAAGTTTTGCATATGTTCTGAGGTTAAAGGTCAAGGTTAAGTTTTTTCCATATGGCGACCCATTTATTCTAGTGTCATTTGATGAAAGGATTTAGCTTTCTCCCATTGGATTGCCTTGGCACCTTTGTTGAAAGTCATAGTGCTATTTAAGTGTAAGTTGATTTCTGAGCACTTCATTCTTTTACATTAATCTGTTTGTTGAACCTTATGCCAGTACCACACCATCTTAAGTAAGTCTTGAAATCAGGTGATAAAATTTTCTGATTTGTTTCATTTTTCAAGATTGCTTAGAATATTCTGGGATTTTGCACTTCTATATTTAGTCTTCCCATCTATGAACATGGTTTCTCTCTTCATATTTTTAGGGCTTTAATCCCACCAATGCTTGTTTCAGCACAGAAGTCTTTCACACCTTCTATTAAATTTATTCTTAAATATATTTTTGACACTAAATGTAAATAGAATTTAAATTTTTTTCCAGTTGCTTGCTGCTACAATTTGGTTTTGTTTTTTCTTTTGAAGTTTAATGTTTGATTTTTATTTTGTATGAAGTAAATTACTGAGATTGTGTCAAGGTAAAAAAAAAAAACGTGACCATCATATTTACCAAATAATCACCTCAGTTTGGTACGTTTCTCTTCTTTTTCTCCTTCTCCTCATGGCATTATTTATTTATTTATTTAACATGTTAACGTTGTATATGTTTAAGGTGTACAGGATTTTTTGTAAAGATTTGATTTATTTATTTGAGAGAGAGAGGAGAGCAGAAGGAGGAACAGAGAGAGAGGGACAGGCGAACTCCATGTTGTATATGGAGCCTGATGTAGGGTCAGTCCCATGATTCTGAGATTGTGACCTGAGCTGAACCCAAGAGTTGGACGCATAACCAGCTGAGCCACAGGTGCCCCAGCAGCATGTTACTTTGTTACATTTATATATTGTAATATGATTACCAATATAGCGGTGTTTATCATATTATATAATTACAGTATGATTATTATTGTCTGTATTCATTATATTCTGCCTTAGATCTCTGTGGCTTGTTGATTCCTCATTACAGGTTTGTACCCTTCCTAAAGCATTATAACTCTTGTTCCCCACCCCCTGTAGCCACTATTTTACACTCTTTTTTAAATAGATCCTTTTATTGGGATTCCATGTGTAAGTGACATTATACAGTACTTGTTTTTTTCTGTCTGACTTCTCTCTCTTAGCATAATGTGCTCAGGATCCATCCATGTTGTTGCATATGGGAGGATATCTTTTCTCATGGCTGAGTAATATTCCATTATGTATATGTAACACATCTTTTTTATCCATTTATCCATTGATGGGCATTTGGGTTGTTTGCATACCTTGGCTATTGTGAATAATGCTGTGGTAAACCTTATAAAAATCCTATTTTCATTTCCTTTGGGTATATACCATTGCAGAATTGCTGGATTATATAGTTCCATGGATCTATTTTTAATATTTTGAGGGACCTCCATTTTGTTTTCGATAGTGGTTGGACCAATTAACATTCCCACCAGCTATGTATAAGGGTTCCCTTTCACCACATCCTCACCAGCACCTGTTGTCTTTTGTCTTCTTGATGGTAGCCATTCTAAAAGATGTGGGGTAATATCTCATTGTGGTTTCGATTTGTATTTCCCTGATGATTAGTGATGTTTGAGCATCTTTCATGTGTCTCTTGACCATTTTGATGTCCTCTTTGGAGAAATGTCTGTTTAGTTCTTCTGCCCATATTTTTTAATTGGACTGTTTAGCTTTTTGTTATCGAGTTGTTATGTTTAGGGAATGGAAACACAATGATGTTTTTATTTGCCCTAGTTGTCAAGTAAAGAACCAGGTATTTCTACTCCCTGTGTTTCTTTCTCACTAGACTATTAATGTAGGATCATGACATCAGAGGTTAACCAGCCACTCATCCTTCTCCTTGATGACGATTTTCAAATACCTTATTGTGAATAAAAAGACTATGACATTAGAAGGAAATTGGCTGTGTCCCTTTTTTTATTCTATTTCTCTCAGTATTGTCCTGTGTAGTAGGTAATGCTAATAATCTTCCCGTATACAGAGATTGGATGTTTATCTGAAGTTTTACCATAATTTGGGGCACCTGGGTGGCTGTCAATTTAGCAACTGACTCTTGATTTCACCTCAGGTCTTGATCTCAGGGTCATGAGTTCAAGCCCTATATTGGGCTCCATGCTGGGCATGGAACCTACTTTTAAAAAATTTTTTTTTTACTCTTAAAATGGAAATTTGATTGAATTTTTAACATTCACACACACACTCAGTTTCAGAAGTTAGAAAAATCCGGGGTGCCTGGATGGCACAGTCTGTTAAGCATCTGACTCTTGGTTTCAACTCAGGTTGTGATCTTAGGGTTATGAGATCCAGCCTCATATCGGGCTCCAAGCGCAGCGGGGAATGTGCTTAAGACTCTGTCTCTCTCTCCTTACCCCCTTCTGAGCCTTCCCCCCCACTTGTGCTCTCTGTCAAATAAATAGATAGATAAATCAAAAAAAATCTTAAAAAAAAAAAGAAGTTAGAAAAATCCTTTATTTGACAACATAATTTTGTTACTAGTGATGTATATATAACATAAGCTGTTGAGATGCCCTTCAACAGATGACTAGAAGATGTGGTCCATATATACAATGGAATATTACTCAGCTATCAAAAAGAACGAGTTCTCAACATTTGCTGCAACATGGACGGCACTGGAGGATATAATGCTAAGTGAAATAAGTCAAGCAGAGAAAGACAATTATCGTATGGTTTCTCTCATCTATGGAACGTAAGAACTAGGAAGATCGGTAGGAGAAGAAAGGGATAAAGAAAGAGGGGGTAATCAGAAGGGGAAATGAAGCATGAGAGACTATGGACTCTGAGAAACAAACTGAGGGCTTCAGAGGGGAGGGGGGTGGGGGAATGGGATAGGCTGGTGATGGGTGGTTAGGAGGGCACGTATTACGTGGTGCACTGGGTGTTATACTCAACTAATGAATCATCGAACTTTACATCAAAAACCAGGGATGTACTGTATGGTGCCTAACATAATAAAAAAATATTATTATAAAAAAAAAACAAAATTTGTAATATTGGTCTAGGATTCAAATGGCTTAATTGATGAATAACCATGTTAAGTAAGTTTTATTGTCTTGAATACAGCCTATTCCACAGATAAAATTCTTATAACTAATATTAAATAAGTGTTCTTTGAAAATTGTAAAAAAAAAAAAAATAAGCTGTTTAAAGTCATAGATTTTAGGTACCATACTTAAGTATTTTTCAATGTTATCATTTCTGATCTTTTTTATTTTTTCTAGAGCTTTCTTAAATTAATGACAATATAAATTGTAAGAATTATCATGCCCTTCTGCTTGAAGTTCATCTTTTAATAGGAAAACATGAGAGAATATTAGTTTGCATAAAAATCATTTACTTTAATCTTGAAGTTCTAGTAGGCAGAACGCACTGAATTTAAATGAGATTATCTTGACAAATGGCGACCAACCTTTTTGACAACACTGAATAAGCATGTTGGTTGTTCTTTTTGTATAAATATGTGCATTTTTCTTTAAAATTAATTTTTTAAAAAAATCTAAAATCTAATTTGTCTATTTTGTTTGCCTTATTTTAATGCACGTGTGTATTCAGTTTAGATTAAGTAACTTTAGTTTCTAGGACTATTTAAAGTGAATTGAAAGGAGGTAATGATCAGACACTAATTGGAAATTTTTGCATGACTTGGGTTTGGACAATCATTCACCATTTGTCTACTGGTCAGATTTTGAGCTCTTTCAACTGTCCTAAAGTTATGAACCAATAAGCAGAAAACTTTTCTAGGAAAAAAAGAGGAATGAGGAGTATGTATTTATTCAATGCCTTCTATATTAGACACTGTGCTAATAAGTACTTATAGTTTTATTTCTCACAACAACTCATCCCCATTATATGGTCAAGGAAACAAATGCAGAGAGATTAACATAAAGATAGGATTCAATTTGGGTGGGTTTTTTTTAAAGATTTAATTTTTTTTAGAGCTTTTTGGGTTCACAACAAAATTGAAAGGAAGGAAGCTTCTGGCCTCCTCCACCAACCTGTAAGGCTTTCCCCGTTATCAGCATTACTTACCAAAGTGGTGTGTTTGTTACAGTTCATGAATCTGCATTAAAACGCAATAATCACTCAATGTCCATAGTTACCTTAGGGTTTACTCTGGGTGTTGTGCATTTTATGGATTTGGACAATGTATAATGATATATACCCATCATTATTATATACAGAGTATTTTCAGTGCCTTAAAAATCCTCTGTGGTCCACCTCTTCATCCCTCTCTTGCCCTCAACTCCTGGCAACCACTCATCTTTGTCTCTGTAGGTTTGCATTTTCCGGAGTGTTATATAGTTGAAATTTTACAGTCTGTAGCCTTTTCAGATTGGTTCTTTCATTAGTAATGTGCACTTAAGTTTCCTCCATGTGTTTTCATGGCTTAACAGATCATTTCTTTTTAGTGCTAAATAATATTCCATTGTCTGGAGTACCACAGTTTATCCATTAATCCGTTGAAGGGCATCTTGTTTGCTCCTAGGTTTTGGCAATGATGAGTAAAGCTGCTATAAACATCTGTGTACAGGTTTTTGTGTGGGCATAAGTTTCCAAATCCTTGGGGTAGACACCAAGGATTGTGATTACTAGATCATATCGTAAGTGTATGTTTAGTTTTGTAAGAAACCACTGAACTGTCTTGCAGAATGACTGTATCATTTTGCATTCCTACCAGCAATGAATGAAATTTGTGTTGTTGCATATCCTTGCCAGCATTTGGTATTGTCACTGTTCTAGAGTTTGGCCATTCTAGTAGATACATAGTGGTACCTCAGAGTTTTTTAATTTGCATTTCTCTCATGACATATGATGTGGGTTATCTTCTAATGTATTTATTTGCCATCTATATATCTTTTTTGGTGAGGTGGCTCTTAAGATCTTTAGCCCATTTTTTTAAATCGGAAATTTTTTTTGTTGAGTTTTAAGAGTTCTTTGTATGTTTTGGATAACAGTCCTTTATGAGATATGTCTTTTGCAAATACTTTCTCCTAGTCTGTGGCTTGTCTTCTCATTCTCTTGACTTTGCCTTTCATAGAGGAGGACGTTTTTATTTTAATAAAGTCCCGCTTATCCGTTATTTCTTTCATAGATTGTACCTTTGGGGTCGTATCTAAAAAATCATCATTGTGGGGGTGCCTGGGTAGCTCAGTTGGTTAAGCGTCTGACTTTGGCTCAGGTCATTGTCTCAGTGTCCAGGGATCTAGCCCAGCATCCAGCTCTACGGTCAATGGGGTGCCTGCTTCTCCCTTTCCCTTTTCCTCTCCTTTTGCCCCTCTCCCTGCTCATGCTCTCTCTCCCCCCTGCCCCTCTCTCATATAAATAAATAAAATCTTTTTTAAAAATAAATTTAAACAAATTAAAAATCATCACTATACCTGAGTTCATCTAGGTTTTCTCCTCTGTTAACTTCTGGGAGTTTTATAAATATTGAGTTTTACATTTAAAGTCATCGATCCATTTTGAGTTAATTTTTGTGAAGGGTGTGAGGTCTTTGTCTAGATACATTTTTTTGCATATGGATGTCCAGTTGTTCCAGTACTGTTTGTTGAAGAGACTGTCTTTGCTCCATTGTATTGTCTTTGTTTGTCAGAGATCATTTGACTATACTTCTGTGGGTCTGTTTGGAGTCCTGTTCTATTCTGTTGATATATTTGTCTCTTCTTTTCACCAGTACCACACTGTTTTGATTACTGTAACTTAATAGTAAATCTTGAAGTTGGGTAGTGTCAGTCCTCCAACTTTTCTTCTCCTTCAGTATTGTGTTGGCTACTCTGGTCTTTTGCCTCTCCATATAAACTTTAGAATCATTTTGTCGACATCCACAGAATAACTTGCTGGAATTTTGACTGGGACTGAATTGAATCTTATAGGTCAAGTTGGGAAGAACTAACATCTTGACAATATTGAGTCTTCCTATCCATGAATATGAAATATCTCATCATTTTTCATTTTTTCTTTGATTACATTCATCAGAGTTTTGTAGTTTTCCTCATGTAGATCTTGTATGTATTTTGTTAGATTTATACCTAAGTATTTCATATTTTTGGATGGTTATATTAATAGTATTTTTTATTTCAAATTTTGCTTGTTCATTGCAGGTGTATAGGAAAGTAATTAACTTTTTTTTTTTTTTTTTTTTTTGAGAGAGAGAGATTGCGTGCACGCACATGAGAGGGAGGGAGATAGAGAATCTTAAATAGGCTCCACGCTCAGCATGGAGCTCAAGACAGGGCTCAGTCTCATGACCCTGAGATCATGATCTCAGCCGAAATAAAGAGTTGGATGCTCAATCTACTGAGCCCCCTGTGCCCCAGCAGTTGATTTTTGTATATTAATCTTGTATCCTTCAATGTTGTTATAATTGCTTATTGCTTCCAGTGGGTTTTTTTTGTCCCTTTTTTGGATTTTCTGCATAAATGATCATGTCATCTGTGAATGAAGATAATTTTATTTCTTTCTGCACAATCTAATACTGTTGATTTCCTTATCTTGTCTTATTTGCATTAGCTAGAACCAGTATGATATTAAAAAGTACCTGTTCTTAGTGGGAAAGTTTCAACTATCACCATTAAATATGATTTTAGTTGTAGGTTTTTGTAGACATTCTTTATCAAGCTGAGATAGTTCTCCTCTATTCCTAGTTTATTAAGAGTTTTTATCATGAATGAGTTTTGGGTTTTGTCACATGCTTTTTCTGTATCTATTGATATGATCATGTGAGTTTTCTTTTTTAGTCTGTTTCTGTGATGGATTACATTAATTGGTTTTCCAACGTTGAAACATTTTAAAAGCTTTTTTAATGTAAAATAAGTGTGTCAGGGGTTTTAAGACAGCATATAGGTTTGGTGATATGCTAGGGGGACTCACAGCACTAAGTTGTACTCACAGCTAAGACTTATTCAGAAAGATTCAAAGCAAAATGAGCAAAGGGAAAGATGCAGGGGGCAAGCTTCCAAGAGTCCTCAAGCAAAATCAGCAAAGGGAAAGATGCATGGGGCAGGCTTCCAAGAGTCCTCTCTTTCTGGAGTCAAATAGGATGCACCTAATTCTTCAGGATCAAATCGTGACGTGTGAAATGTTGTTTCCTAAGAAAGTTCACTAGAGACTCAGTGCCCAAGGTTTTACTGAAGTCTGGTCACATTGGTACCTTTTGCCTAGCATATACCAAAATTCCAGATTCCCAGAAGAAAAGGAAGTGTTAAGCATATATTGCAGTGTTTGTAGAAACAATTTAGGCACACTGAACCACTCCTATCAGTTAAGGAATGGTGCAAATGCTCATTAAATCTTAAGTTTCAAGACACCTGCCAAGGGCTATTCCTTGCAAGCAGGCCTTTCTGAGGATAGCGATCTCAAGCCTGCTATGTTAACTTTTTCTACACAGTCCATCCCTTTGGCACTTGGCCAAGGCATCTTGATACCTGTGCCTTTAAGATGTTCAGAATTTAGGCTGAACCTCTAATTGGTAAATTTAACCAGAAAAGTCTATCTTAGAAAGCTAGGTGGCTTCTCCTTAAGTTTTTGTATTTTAGTTTCTTCTTTATCTAGCCAAGGCTTCAGTTTAGGCACAACACAAATCTGATAAGTTGAAAGTGACCTAAATGCCTTTTAGGGCTGAAGCAGTGTCCTCAGTAGTCAGCATACACACAAAGTACAATTCTAGAGGCCATATGTAATACCCCTAGAAACAAAGAATTCACAGTTGTTAGGATAGTCCCAGCAGGACATTTTTAGGCAGTACAGGTTAACAGGGCCCCTAATGTGACCGCCTACTCTCTGGTCTTCCACCCTAGGGTTCCCCATCCAGTCTAGTTAATTCAGTCCATTATTTGGTCTCAGGGCTGCCTCAAGGCAGACATTTCCAAACAGATTTGCATGACCATGACATCAGTTTATCTGCCTAAGTATGGACCACATCTAGAGATGTTCTACATGGAGAGTACAGGAAGTAGGGTACCCTTGCTTTCTTGTTGTCAGACTGTCAGGTGTCATCATAGCTCAGCAGTCAGTTTGAATTCAGAATGCTCACAGCCTTTTGGAAAGGCAACCTCCTTCAGAAAGAGAACATCTCCAAGTATAGTTCTGAGAGACAAAGATCATTGATACTCTTTCCCATGCCTCCCCAGATGCCAGATTTTTATTTTGTTTTTGTTACAAAATCCATGTGTCTCATTTAACAATCTTAACTTTACATTTTTTCAGTCATTCCCTGTTCTCACCCAGTCTTTTATACACAAGGATTGGCTACAAGAAGGACAAAAGCATTTTTATAGAATTTGACCAGAAAGACATACTATATTCAGGAATTGGTCAGGGTTAAATTCTGACTTTTCACAGTTTTTCAAAATGGGATGATATAACTTTCCCTCTCTTTTGTCCTGGCTAATTAACTAGTGAGCAGCCTCGAAAAGATCAATCCCTTTTTCTGGACAGCTGTATTTAATAATCAGAGTGCCTCACTGAGGCGTGTCTACCAGGAGAAAGATGATGGCATTAGAGTCAGACTATTAGTCCATTGTTGTAAATTATAACTAATTTGGAAGCCTGAACACAAGTCAGCAGCAGTGGGCCATCGCCCAGATGAAGTCCAGAATCCATTCTGTCAGTACTGAGTGGTGGGGTCACACTCCTCGTGATGTGCCCTCCTCCAACTTGCAGCTTTTGGCAGGAATCACAAGTTAGGAATGCAATTAGCCTCTATATCAGGAATATAGAGCCGATTAGTAGCCTAATTTTAGATTGTCCCATCAGAGAATAAGACGTTTATTGTGGGCATGTGGATGTGACCCAGACAATCTAGCTGGCATCCATTGATATTTTCATAGTTTAGGGTCCCACAGAGGGGTGTCCTAAATCTGAGCTGTTTGAGTTCTGTTCATTGAGCCTATGCTTGCTTTCAGTTCGATGAAGCTTGTACTGAGGCTAAAACAGTCCATATCAGACAGCTTCAGGTTTTACTAGGGTCAGGCTCAGGCAATTAGGGCCTGTGAATTCAGAATTCCAAAAAAGCTAGCAGCGAGTCTTTCGCAAAGGAAAGACTCTACAAGGCCCAACAGCTATGTTCCAAATCCAAGCAACAAGCAAGGCTTTCTTATTAGCCTTTTTTTTTTTTTTAAGATTTTATTTATTTATTTGACAGAGATAGAGACAGCCAGCGAGAGAGGGAACACAAGCAGGGGGAGTGGGAGAGGAAGAAGCAGGCTCATAGCAGAAGAGCCTGATGTGGGGCTCGATCCCATAACGCCGGGATCACGCCCTGAGCCGAAGGAAGACGCTTAACCGCTGTGCCACCCAGGCGCCCCTAGCCTTTTTATCTTATCAATCTTAGAGTCCAAATTGACCCACTCAAAAATATGTACATGAGTCTGAAAAATCATTAGCCCCTAAGGATCAGAAATTTCATTTCATAAGAGCTCATTAGCAAGTAAAAACTGCTCTTTAAAACTCCGAACTGTACCTACATCTAGAGATTTCTTCTCCTTCTATGTTGTCTTCTTTTCTGCAGAACTTCCAATAGGCAAAATCATTAGTTATGGAGATTTAGTCTGTTCCTGATATTCAAAGAGTTTAAATTTGATCTGCTCAGCAGCAGCAAAAAAACAAGGAAATTTTGTTCCATTACCATTTTTTCTTTGCAGCTTTTCCCAATTGGGATGATCTCTCTAGCGTATGCGGAATTACAAGCATATAACATATACATCAGTGTTATCATACATCCAGATATAATACCCACAAAATACAAAGGTATTTTGTAAAAATGTAACTTTTGTCTCATTGTTAAATTTATTTAAATATTCCTAGAAGTAAATATATACATAGTTAACATTATGTGTCTGTGTGTGCGTGTGCGTGTGTGTGTGTGTGTGTTGGGCTAGGGGTATATCCAGGAATGCTAGAGGATTTGGTTGCTGCAGCAGCAGCTAGGTTAAAGAAACTTGGAAAGCCACCCCCTCCCTCCACCCCATTTTCCCCCTCTCGGTTTATCTGAAGCTTTGCTCCAGTCCTGGGGGCTGATGTAACCTTTATTCCTCTCATTTGTAGGAGAGAATGCTACAAATTTTAACATTTTTATGCTATCCAACGCTCACCTTTGGGAATATTTTCGGACCCTTTATCCTCCAACCTGCAGGAAAGAACAAAAAAGATATCTCAAAAAAAACAAGAAATAACAAGTGTTGTCAAAGATGTGGATAAAAAGGAACCCTCATACACTGGTGGGAATGTAAATTAATGCAACCACTGTGGAAAACAGTGTGGAGGTTCCTCAAAAAATTAAAAATAGAGATACCATATGATCCAGTAATTCCACTACTAGGTACTTACCCAAAGAAAACAAAAACAGTAATTCAAAAAGATATATGCACCCCTATGTTTATTACAGCATTATTTACAATAGGCAATAGATATGGAAACAACCTAAGTGTCCACTGATAGACAAATGGATAAAGAGGATGTAATATCTCTCTCTTTCTCTCTCTCTCTCACGCACGTGCGCGCGCGCGCGCACACACACACACACACACACACACAGAGGAATATTACTCAGCCATAAAAAAGAATGAAATCTTGCCATTTGCAACAACATGGATGAACCTAGAGGGTATTATGCTAAGTGAAAGACAAATACCATATGATTTCACTTGTAATGTGGAATCTAAAAAACAAAACACAAAAACAGATCTTAAATACAGAGAATAAAGTGATGGTTGCCAGGAGGGTAGGGGGTGGGAAGGAAAGGCAGAGTATTAAAAGTAGAGTATTAAGAGGTACAAACTTGTAGTTATAAAATAAATAAGTCATAGGAATGAAAAGCACAGCATAGGGAATACAGTCATTAATATAGTAATACCTTGTGTGGTGACAGATGGTAACTACACTTAAGATGAGCAACCTTAATGTATAGAATTGTCAAATCACTGTGTCATATACCTGAAATGAAAATAACATTGTGTGTCAACTATACCTTAATTAAAATTTTTTAATTAATTTTTTTAAAAAAAGGTATCACCTGGGATGTTCCCCTTCCTCCCTTTCCATGCCCACCCTTGGCCCCCACTCTTTTTTAGCCAGTATAGCCAAAAGCTCCCAGGGATCAGTGAGCCAACTTTCATGGGGATGGGTCTATCATTTTCACATTTCTTAGGCAACCTTCATCTGTCACACTGTTGAATAATCAGAGATGCCAAAGTTGCTGAAATTAAGCTATTTGCTGGCAACACTATAGCATTAGAGACTGAAATGTTAATTTTTCAGCACTATGTGAAATTCCGAATTCAAAGTACGAAAAGTAATTGTGAAGGGGAAGTTAGAGTATAACACATTAATATTTTAAGTAGTTGGAAAGTCGAGTATATGAAAGCTGAATATTGCCTAAGAAAAACTTCAGCTATCTGAAAAATTTACTTGTGCGGAGAGTTCTGAGTTCTGTGATCATTACAGATAATTATGTTTAATAAGAAATAGAAAAGTAAAAGTAACGTTTTATAGAGTAGTCATATCCCAAGTTGGGACCATTTTCTACTTGTGGACCTCATGCTGTTTTCAGTGTTCATTTGCTAGTTTGGCAAAGAGAGGCAGTCAGGTGCTGCCCTTGGCAGCGATGTTGATTTCTGCCTTTTCTGACTGCAGCATCCTTTTCTACACTGAAAGCTATATGGATGTAAAAGATATCCAAGAGCAGCCAGAATATGTTGGATTATCTCCTTTTCCTTGGTGGCTCAGAAACCTCAGGCAGCCAAACTGCCACATAGAGTTTTTTAGTACTATCATGATAATACTTTTGTGTTTGTATAACCATTGTATTTTGAATGCTGCCGTATTAAGATACTGTAGTAACACCAAAGTGAACTTTTTAATTCAGGAGTGCCTACTACTGAGAAGTTGCTCTCTTTGTTAAAAGGTTTTTCTCAGCTCAGATCATTTTCATAATATTACTATCTAATACTCATAAGTTTTCCTGTAAACTGGAGGTATTCATGAACTTCTGGGAAGCCACCAAGGGTAAAGCCACATTTGACTTTGACTTAATATGCAACTAGGCAAGCTAAACCCAAAGCTCTTAAACGAGACTTCATTTTTAGCAACATTTTAAGACTGAGACCTCTTGCTTCCTGACAAAGATAGGGGTATATATGTGTGTATGCATGTTTGCAGTAATTTCCAATTTGAGATTTTGTTTCCTGGCTTTGTACTCAATTCTATATCCCTTACACTTAGTATTTATAAGTGCAGTTACATGGGAAAGACCTTTTTTAATATTGGCACTGACCGACGAATATAATGAAAATGGAATTAACCTTGGTTCAGAAGATAGTTGTAAAAACATAGTTTTTAAACTTGTCAACAGTCAGACACCTGATAAATGATTAAGTCTAGACCACCAGTTATATCTTATTCCTGATATAGAACATAGAGTTGCTGACCTTTTTCTTAAGGTTTCACTGTTAAAAAGAATGATATTGAGTTCTTTAAAAGTAACAACTGAATCTTTATCAATGGCTTACAGATCCTGGTACAGGAAGGGAGATAAAATTTATTGAGTACCAGGGGTCATGGAATTGAGCCCCGAGTTGGGCTCTGCACTCAGCAGAGAGTCTGCTTGAGATTCTCTCCCTCCCACTCTCTTTCTAAAATAAATCTTTTTTTAAAAAATTTGTTGAGTACCTACCATGTGACAGGCACTGTATTACATACTTTACCTAGATAATCATGACAATCCTGCAGGTTAGGTGACCTTATGCCTATTTTATAGATGAGGAAATTAAGGTACAGAGAAGTTAAGGGATTTGTGCCAGAACTAGGAAGTAATAAATATGGAATTCCAACCCAAATTGTTCTACTCTGCTGTACTCCTTCCATCAAATCAGGCATTGACAAACTACAGCCCATAGGCCAAACCTCCTTGCCAATTTTTATAAATTAAGTTTTATTGCAACACAACCATACCCATTCTATGACATACTGCCTATGGCTTTCAAGCTACAGCAGCAGAGTTGACTAGTTGCAACAGAGATATGATTCACAAAGCTTAAAATATCTACTGTTTGGCCCTTTACAGAAAAAGTTTGCTGTGGGTAGAAATGTTAAGGAAACCAACTTTTGAACAGTAGGAAGGAGGAACTACTTGATCAAGTCTGCCAGCAAAGGTTAAAAAGCATTCTTAGTTGTGGTGCCGTGTTAACATCCAATTTGATAAATATTTGTGCCGGGCATAGGAATAGGTCCTTAGCAATAAGGGGAAGGCAAACATATGGTTGAGGCCTGTGAAGCCCATAAGTGATTAAAGAGAACAAACAGGTAAAGTAAGTAGAGTACAGTGATGATCACTATGATGAAAGCATACAGAGTGGACAGTTATTCCCCGGGAGATCAAGGAAGGCTCCACAGAGGAGGTGATATTTGAGTTGGCCCTCAAAAGTGAGACATTTGACAACTGTGAAAGATGAGGTGTTTGGCAATTATGAAGGGAAATCTGTACCATCCAAGCAAACAGACCAGTGAGGACAAAGGCACAGAAGCTTACCTATGTGTCTCAGAGAAGGATACACAGTCCACTATAGCCAGGGTAGAGGATTTTTTGGAAAGGAGTATGATTAGAGTTGCAGTTATCAATGTAAGTTGGAATTAAACTGTGTAAGGACTAATATTCCAGACTAAGGAAATATTGTGTGTGTATTGTGTTTTACACATAGCATACAATGATTCTTGAATTAAGTGATATTTGTCTATTTGTGCATGTGTGTAGCTGTGTGTTAGGATGTGTTACATTTGGAGATGATTTTTGAAGATCCATTAAGGCAAGGCAGTTATCAAAAATTGGAGCCAAAAGGGGCACCTGGCTGGCTTAGTTGGCAGAGCATATATATGACTCTTGACCTACAGGTCATAAGCTCGAGCCCCACGTTGGGCATAGAGATTACTTAAAAAAAAAAAAAAAGCCAAAAGAACCGTTTAGACCTCAGGCTCAGACTTGAACTTCTGAGATGCTCACCAGTTCCACGAGCCCGTAAGTTAATCATAGCATACCAGAATTGAAAAGAGGGCTTAGGAACCCTATATACATACATACATACATACACTCAGTTATCCATTCAACGAATGCCTGATACTAGTCCTGAGGCTGGATATGATAGTGAAGCAAACAGAGACTGCCTTCATGGAACTTGTTTTAGTGGAGGAGAGAGAGGATGAGTAAATCATTAGTTATTATATCATTACATACATTTTATGAGGGAAAGATAAGCAGTGATAAAGTATTAAAAAGTGGCCAAGGAAGGGCTCTCGGAGGAAGATCATTTCCAGCTGAGAGAAGAGCAGGTGAAAAGGCCCCAAGGCCAGAGCATGTTTGTAGAAAAACTAGAAGGCAGACGGTGTACGACTAGAGCAACATCCTAAGGGGAAAAGAAGCAGGAGATAAGGGAAGAGAGGGGACAGCTGAGGCCAGAACGCACAAAGCCCTGAGGTCCATTTGGCCAATGAGAAAATGAGACTAACTGATAGCCAGGGCCACCTAGCAAGTTAATAGTAAGGCCAGAATTGGTACCATCCTGGTTCACCCTCCCCTCCTTTGCTTCCCTGCTGGGGTCATTGAAAGATTACTTAAGGTATTATGTGTGTACACCTCAAGCATTCTATAGAGAAGCTCTTCCCCAAAGGCCCATTATGAATGCCCTCTTCCTTTTTTCTAATTATCTAGTAGTTGACACTTCTTGGGTGGGTTTTTGTGTGCCAGGCACTATGCTAAGTGTCTTTTAAAAGTACTTATTCACTGCATGTAAATCTACAATTATCTCAAAATAAAAAATTAAGAAACTAAAAAAGGAAACATTTGTTGACACCTGCATCACCCTATGCGTTGCTTAGAGGTACTGTGAACTGAGTGTGCATCCAGTAATAGAAATTTCAATCTTACCGAAGCATTAGACTGAGTGAGACAAGAACAATAAAGTAGGTTCCCCATAATCTAATGAGGAAGACAGACGAATTGTTGGCCCTCCTTTCTATACCTGTGATACCATGCATTCATTAAAAGTCAATGCTTGTAAATCATTTCAGTGTTCTTGTGATAGCAAGCCTAAATTGCTTTTCTTTCTCTTTCTTTCTTTCTTTCTTTTTCTTTCTTTCTTTCTTTCTTTCTTTCTTTCTTTCTTTCTTTCTTTCTTTCTTTCTTTTTCCTTTTCTTTTTCTTTTTCTTTTTCTTTTTCTTTTTCTTTTTCAGTAGGCTCCACACCCAGTGTGGAGCCCAACACGGGGCTTAAACTCACAACCCCAAGGTCAAGGCCTGAGCTGAGATCAAGAGTTGGACACTTAACCGACTGAACCACCCAGGCATCCCCTAAATTGCTTTTCTTATTCTTTGTTTTATTTTTGGTGAATATAAGTGACATTTCAATAGTGTATTTATGACATTTAAACTATACCTTTGGTTGTGTTAATTAATGATTGCACTCAAAAAGATTTTTTTGTTTATAATAAAGTAATATAGCTTGCATTTTTTTAAAAAGATTTTATTTATCTATGTGAGGGAGAGACGGAGAGAGCACGAGCAAGGGGAAGAGGCAGAGGAAGGAGAAGCAGACTCCCCTCTCAGCAGGGAGCCTGACTCGGGGCTCTATCCCAGGATCCTGAGATCATGACCAGAGCCAAAGTCAGATACTCAACCCACTGAGGTGCCCCCAGCATACATTTTTAAAATCTGTTATAGTAATAGAATTAAGATAAAGGGATTTATGCTGAGGGGTCAGTGGTACATAGAGATCAGCTGCTACAATGAGTAGTAACCTTACAGGAGGATGTAAGATTCCTCAGTAGATTCTCACTAGCTTGAGATCATATTTCTGAAGGCTGCCTTTATTGTCATTTGGTCAATCAGATTCAGCCTTTTAATCTGAAGTCCTTTTTCCTAAGGAACTATGCTAGTTTCATTTTACTGCAATGCTTTCTATTGTTATTGTTGCTAGTTGCTAAAATCTGAATGGATTTTTAAAAACGGCAGTTCTCTAATCTTTGCCATCCTAGTTCTTAAAAGAATAAAATGTGAACATTAAGTCATGTTAATTTTTAATAAGTCATGTTTTCTTGGCATTATCTTTTGGAGCAACCTCTCATTAAATGCCTGTGATATTCGAACATCCATATGAAGTATGAAAAAGTACTAAATACATTTCATACAGAATTTCAATGATTGTCTTATGGTCAATTTCATGATAGGCTTTTTAGGTTATCTAATATGAAAGGTATTTACTTACAAGCCGTTAAATCTTAGGAGTATGTGCTGATAGGATTTAAATGTAGTCCTTTCTATCTCTGATCTTATGAGTTTAATTCATAAAAATTAAATACTACAAATATTCTTCATATAGAGAAATATAAGGTATTTCTTGTATGGGTGTACTTTATAGTCTTTAATGGAATAGAGGATATGTTGTATCAATTATTTCTTACAAGTTGTGGAATTTAGTACATTATTACATTTAATCTTTACAGTGGCCCTCAGAAATGAGTATTATTTTCTTGACAAGAAAATGGATGTTGTCATTAACAGACTTGCCAAGATTCTCGGTCTGTCTAGCTTAAAAGCTCTTTCAACTCTCTACACCCCATTGCATTTAATCAGTCTGTCAGAGCAAACAGGATATATACATAACAACACCAAATTACACTGGCCAAGTTTAAAGTCAAAATAATTATGATATTAATATCATATAATAATCCTTCTATCATTTCAGAAATGGGAAATACCATTAAGAATTGTGATGATCTGAAATTAAGTTGAAAGCTGAAGCCAAACTTAAGACAGGAATCTAAGGGTCCTGTCCTATCTAGCTGTGCAGCCTTACCTCAGCTTATTTCCTTATGCAAATCCCCAACTTACTGTTTTTAAAAACACTTTTATGGTACAGCCTTAGGTATGCACTTCCTAAGAATTTGACTATAATCTGTCATTTGTAGGAAGCCACTGAAGATTTTACAGAAGGTAAATCCAAAAGACTACCACTACCCCTTCATGTGCATACTTCTATGATCACATCCTAAACCCTATATCACTGAAGCTAATTCTACATCTTAGGTTCTAGAAAAGGGCAAGACATGCCTTTTTCCTTATTCCCCTCTAAAAGAAATGTTTTGACATCATGGAATTTTTAGAGATATAATTGGGCGTCTAGGGTTTGTACATTTTGGTACAAAGTGGCAGGAATGTAATGAATTCAGGCAGCTAGTCTTAACCTTTTTTTTCTCCTCTTTCTCTGTCTCTTCTCACCATCAGAGAAATCTAGGCTAGAGGGGCCAGTGGACCTTGTGATTTACACATAGCACAGCTAAATACTCTGGGTTAAGAGCCTGGATAGGGGTTAGAAGTTTGGTACCAAAATTGGTAATAAATAGCATTGATTTTTCTTGGGTTGTCCTTTCTACTCATTTTCTAGTGGGGAATGGTTCTTCAAGGATTTGGGAATTTAAGACTTTGTTCCTACTTTATTCCTTTTGTTATTTTATTCTATTGGGTAATTAATATCCGAGACTGCTCTATTTCTACACTCTAAAGCTTTCTTTCAGGAAATACTATTCAAAATAGATCTATTATACAAATACTTTTCATCACCTCAGTTTGTACCATCCTGGTCTATAAAACTGTAATTTTTTTTAAGATTTTATTTATTTATTTATTTATTTGTTTGTTTGTTTGTTTGTCAGAGAGAGAGAGAGAAAGAAAGCACAAGCAGAGGGAGCAGCAGGCAGAGGGAAAAGTCCCTGCTGAGCAAGAAGCCCTATGCGGGACTGCATCCCAGGGCCCTGGGATCAGGACCTGAGCCGAAAGCAGACACTTAATGAACTGAGCCACCGAGGCATCCTGAAACTATAATTTATTAACTGGATTACCCTAGTATCCTCCAGATCATTCTCCCTATTTCCTATCTGTGCCTTCCTCTGGTCTATTCTCAACCCGGAAGCTACGAGAATTTTTTTTTCACCTTCCTAAAGTAATTTTAGACTTACAGAAAAGTTGCAAAAATAAGACAGGGAGGGGTGCCTGGGTGGCTCAGTTGGTTAAGGTCCAACTCTAGATTTCGGCTCAGGTCATGATCCAGTTCCATGTTGCGCTCCCCACTCAGCAGGGAGACTGCTTGTCTCCCTCTCCCTCTGCTTGCTCTGTCTCTCTCAAATAAATAAATCTTTAAAAAAAAAAAAAAATAGGACCTAGAATTCCTGTCTACCCTTTACCCAGCTTGCCCTAATGTAAACATCTTGCATAACCGTGCTACAGTTGTCAAAACTAAGAGATTAACATTGGTACAATATTAACTAAACTATATACTTTATTTGGTTTTCACCAGTTTTCCATTTATGACTTTGTTTTCTGTTCTAGAATTCAATCTCAAATCCCACGTGGCGTTTAGTTCTCACATTTCCTTAGTCACCCCTAACCTGTGAAAAGTTGTACAGTCCCTTCTTGTCTTTCATGGCCTTGACACTTTTGAAGAATACTGGCCAGTTATTTTGTAGAATGTCGCTCAATTTGAGTTTATCTGATACTTTCACTTATTTAGGTCGATGATATGCATTTTTTCACAAGAATACTACAGAAATAATGTACTTTTTTTTAGTGTACTAAGTCAGGGAAAATTATGTCAATATGTTACTGGTGGTGTTAATCTTAGTCACATGGTTAGAGTGATATTTCCCATGTTCCTTCATTGTAAAATTGCCACTTTTCACTTTGTGATTATTCAGTATCTCCCCTAAGATATTTATATACTCCATACAAATAATCCTGTTTTTCCTTAAACTTTCGCTAACTAAAAAATCAATCTACCCGGTATAATAAAGCAAGAAAAAGAAAAGGCATGTAGATGTTAAAGGAAGAGATAAAACTGCCTCTGTTCATAGAAGACATGAGCGTATTTTAGACAATCCCAAAATACCTACCAAAAAACTTCTAGAATAAGTGAATTTCGCAAATTCATAGTTTACAAGGTCTAACATATGAATTCAGTTGTATTTCTATATACTAGAAATGAACAATAGGAACTTAAAAATTTTTATAGTACTGTTTATAATAGCACCCCCCAAAAATAAATACTTAGCTATATATCTAATAAAATATGTATGCCATTTGTATGATGCAACCAACTTACAAAACACTGAAAAATCAGTCAAAGTAGACATAAGTAAATTGACAAAAATATCATGTGCTTGGATTGGGACACTCAATATTGTTAAGATGTCACTTCTTCCAGTAATCAAGATAATATAGTATTGCTGAAAGAATAGACACACAGAAAAACAAAACAGAATAGAGTCCAGAATTGGATGCACACAAATATAGTCAACTGTTTTTTTTAATTGAGGTATTGTTGATATACAGTATTATATTAGCTTCACCAGTCTCTTGTCTGTATCTATGAGCTTGGTGTTTTTGTTTGGTTGGTTGATTTTTAAGATTTCACATATAAGTGAGATCATACAATATCTTTCTCTGTCTGACTTATGAGCATAATGCCCTTAAGGTCCACCCATTTGTCACAAATGGTAAGGTTTCATTTTTTTATATGGCTGAATAATATTTCATTTTATACACACACACACACACGTATTACCACATTTTCTTTATCTGTTCATCCATTGATGGACACTTAGGTTGTTTCCATATTTTAGTTGTTGTAAATAGTGCTGCATGGGAGTGCATGTATGTTTTAAAGTTAGTGCTTTTGTTTTCTTTTGGGTAAACACCTAGAATTGCTGAATCATATGGTAGTTCTATTTTTAATTTTTTGAGGAGCCAACATAGTGGTTTCTGTAGTGGCTGCATCAGTTTACATTCCTCCCCCCACCCCCCAGCAGTGTACAGGGGCTCCCTTTTCTTCACATCCTCACCAACACTTGTTATTTCTTGTCTTTTTCATAATAGCCATTCTAACAGATATGAGGTGATGTCTCTTTATGGCTTTTATTTGCATTTCCCTGATGTTTAGTGATGGTGACCATCTTTTCATGTACCTGTTGGCCATATATCTGTATGTCTTTGGAAAAATGTCTTTCCAGATTCTCTGTCCATCTTTTGACTGGATTTTTTTTTCTTATTGAGTTGACTGAATTTTTTATATATTTTGGATATTAGCCCCTTATAAGGTAAATGATTTGTAAATATTTTCTTCCATTATGTAGGTTCTGTTCTCATTTTGTTGATGGTTTCCTTTGCTGTGTAGAAGCTGTTTAGTTTGATATCCCACTTGTTTATTTTTGCTTTTGTTGTCTTTGCTTTTTGTGTCTGTGCCAAAAAATCATCGTTAAAAGTGATGTCAAGGAGCTTGCCACCTGTTTTCTTCTAGGAGTGTTGTGATTTTCAAGTTTTATATTCATGTCTGTAATCCATTTTGAGTTAATTTTTTGTGTATAGTGTAAAATAGTGATCTAGTCTCATTCTTTTGCATGTGGCTGTCCAGTGTTCCCAACACCATTTATCAAAGAGACTGTTTTTCCCATGGTATGTTCTTGGATTCTTTGTCATAAATTAATTGACCATATTTACATGGGTTTATTTCTGGGCTCTTTGTTCTGTTCCATTGAACTGTGTGTCTGTTTTTAATGCCAGTACAATACTGTTTTGATTAGGTAGCTTTGTAATATAGTGTGAAATCAAGAAGTATGATACCTCCAGTTTTGTTCTCTTTTCTCAAGATGTTTTTGGCTATTTGGGGTCTTTTGTGGTTCCATACAAAGTTTAGGATTGTTCTATTTCTGTAAAAATGCCATTGGAAGTTTGATAGGGATTGTACTGAATCTGTAGATTGCTTTGGGTAATAGAGATATTTTAACAATATTAATTCTTCTGATCCATGAACATAGAGTATCTTTCCATTTATTTGTGTCATCTTCAGTTTCTTTCATCAGTGTCATATAGTTGGTAGTGTATAGGCCTTTCACCTCCTTGGTTAAATTTATTCCTATTTTATTCTTTTTGATGCAATTATGAATGGAATTGTTTTCTTAATTTCTCTTTCTTATAGTTCATTATTAGTGTATAGAAACAGAACAAGTTTTTATATATTGCTTTTGTATCCTGCTGTTTTACTGAATTCATGTATTCGAATAGTTTTTGGCAGAGTCTTTTGGATTTTCTATATATAGTATCATATCATCTGCAAGTAGTGACAGTTTTACTCCTTTCTTTTTAATTTGGATGCTTTTTATTTCTTTTTCTTGTGTAATTGCTTTGGCTAGGGCTTCCAAAACTATGTTGAATTGAAGTGATGAAGACTGGACATACTTGTCTCGTTCCTGAATCTAGAGGAAAATTACTGAGTATGATGTTAGCTATAGACTTTTCATAAATGGCCTTGTGTTATGTTCCCTCTGTACCCACTTGTTTGAGAGTTTTTATCATGAATAGACGTTGAATTTTATCAGATACTTTTGCATCTATTGAGATGATCATACGATTTTTATCTTTCATTTTGTTAATGTGGTATATCACTTTGATTGATTGGCAAATGTTGAACCACCATTGCATCTCTGGAGTAAATCCCACTTGATTGTGGTATATGATCCTTTTAATGTATTGTTGAATTCAGTTTGCTACTCAGTTGGTTTTTGGTAAAGGTACAAAGGCAATTTAGTGGAGAAAGGACACACTTTTAATAAATGGAGCTGGAACTATTGGATATCTGTACATAAAACATAATGAACCTCAATCCATACCTCAACCTTATATAGAAATTAATTCACAGTGGATCATGGACTTCAATGTGAAACCTAAAACTAAAAAACTTCCAAGAGAATATATAAGAGAAAATCCCTGTGACCTGAGTTAGGCAGTTGTACATATGACTCCAAAAGCACAGCCCATAAAAGGAAAAAAATGATAAATTTTACTTCATCAAAATTTAACACTTTTGGCCTGTGAACAATGTTAAGAGACTGAAAAGAGAAGCTACAGACTAGAAGAAATATTTCAAATCACATTTCTAACAGAACTTTTTTTTTATAGAATATATAAGGAACTCAAATTCATCTTTAAAATTGTCAAGAGTTCTAAACAGATATTTTAGATATATAATCAAGATACACTCGTGGCAAATAAGCATATCAAAGCATGATCCATATCATTAATCATTAGGAAAATGAATATTAAAACCACTGTGTGATACCACAGTACATCCATTCGGATGGCTACCAAAAGAGAAAAAAGGGGAATAAAACTCCCAAAAAACTGGTAATTCCAAATGCTGACTGAGATACAGAGCAACTGTAACTCTCATCCGTGGCTGATGGGAATGAATTGGTACATCTGCTCTGGAAAACAGTTTAGTGGTTTCTTATGAAGTTAAACAAATGACTTACCACATATCCCAGCAATTCCATTCCTGGGTATTTGCCCAAGAGAAATTAAAGCATACATTCACATAAAACTTGTATCTGAATGTTATGATAGCCTTATTGACAATTGTCAAAAACTGGAAACACCAACATGTCCTTTAATATGTGAATAATCAGTGGTACATCCATGCAGTAGAATACTACTCAGCAATAAAAATGATTGAACTAGTGATTCATGTATCAACATGGATCAACTATGAATGCATTTTTCTAAAAATCCTAAAGCCTGAGAAAGATGTAGCTGCAAACCTGTAATGACTCCTTGTTACACGCAGAGTATGATATTTATGTTTGTTCATTTATATTTGTTGACTGAAGAAACGTAGCTATTAATACTGCTGGTTTACAGAACAGGAAACATATCAAAAGTTAAGTTACTTGGTAATATAAAAACAGAATTTGAGCACAAGTCTTTGCAACTCCTGCACTCTTCCTTGCCATCACACTGCTTGCCAGTACCTTTGGCTTAGCATAGTTTCAGAACTAATCCATGATCCTCAAATCTGTCCTGCATGTTATAATCAACTGGGAGGTTTTTTAAATTCTCTTTCTGGCTTTTTGGTCCTTAGGCCAGGTGAAATCACCTCTCCAGGTGATTCTGAATGCATAGTGACAAATGAAAATAATTACAGATGAATAGTGCTTGTTGAATTAGTGAATGAACAGAGTTGATAGCTTAATATATGATTTGTCCACATGGTTTTTGTCTACTGTAGTGTATTGACTTTTCCTGGCTTTTTTTCTTCTATCCTTATTTCTTATTTCTTTTTTCTTTTTTACCATATCCTTTGAGAGTTCTCTTAGAGTCTGCTTTTAAGGGTCTCCTCTTCTCTAAGTATTATTGCAGTATCAATTAGAAGATTTCTGTGGAGGTAAAGTCCTAGAATCTTCCTTGAGGTACATCTCTCTGACTTCAGCCAAGTGGGCTTGGGACTTACTGTTTGAATGAGCTTTCTACTTGTTTCTATTCTGGCTAAAGAGATGGTTAGTTGTAGATTTACAGTTGTTATTCTTATCGATAGTGTAGACAGTTGCAGAAGGATGAATTAGAAGTAGATGGTCATGTGTTGTAATGGGTTTTCTTCCAGGTAGATGAAAAATGGGAACCAATTAATTTCATTTAGGCCAACAACTTCAATCTGTAATCATGACTTTAAAAATAATTTACTTCTGTGGAAACAGAAGCTAAGAGCAAGTTATTTCTGAAGAACTTCGTATTCTATAAAAGATTTCTGGGAGTAATTATTAATTTAGGTGCACTTGAAATTTTGTTGCTGATTATTAACCTGTAAAAGGGGAAGTTGAGAGGCAGTGATTTAAAGCAAGAGTAATAGAGCCCTTCTTAATTAAAAGTTAATCAGAAATTAGGGAAAGCTTTCTAGAGTCCATTGATAAGCTATATTTTTCTTACTTTTACTTTTTTCATTAAATAACTTATCAAGTGCTGTATTTTACCACTGAAAGATGATGGAATTTTGCCTAGATTTTCTTATAAAACTTAAAAGTCCCAAATAAGGAATTATTTTCACCTCTTTGATAAGCCTTCACCTGCCTCATGAAGCTCTGTACATAGATTTTTCTTAGAGTTGGGGAAATAATACTTAAGAGTCTGATTCAAACAAAGAGGGAACAGTCACTTCAGATTATACTAGCTGTGGCTATGAAAAAGTTAAAGGACACATCTGGCAAATTTCTAGGTAAGACTTGTGAGAATAATCTGAGGGAATGGAGCTATGACTTTTAAATGATGCATTTCCTGCTGACTTTCAGTCTTGTTGAACTCAAATTTTAAAAATGAAACAGACTTGAAAATAACTGAGAGAGGAGCCTGGGTGGCTCAGTTGTTAAGCGTCTGCCTTCCACTCAGGGCGTGATCCCTGCGATCTGGGATCGAGCCCCACATCAGGCTCCTCCGCTGGAAGCCTGCTTCTTCCTCTCCCACCCCCCCTGCTTGTGTTCCCTCTCTCGCTGGCTATCTCTCTCTCTGTCAAATAAATAAATAAAATCTTAAAAAAAAAAAAAAAAGAAAAGAGAAAGAAAATAACTGAGAACAACAAAAATGTTTCTAGATGCCATTATGCTTTTCACCATGAGTGACAGTAATGTTTAATGCACATTTAGAGTATTATTGATTTTTTTTAAACATTTATTTGTTTGTGTGTGAGAGAGAGAGAGAGTGTGAGAGCACAAGCAGGGAGAGGGACCACAAGCATCAGTCAGAGGGAGAAGAAGGCTCCCTGCTGAGAAGAGAGCCAGATGCAAGACTTGATCCCAGGGATCATGACCTTAGAGGCTTATGCGACTGAGCCACCCAGGCGCCCCAGGGTATTATTGATTTTTTTTAAGTACCTTGTTATTTTAAATAAATACCCCAAGATATCATTGATTTCTTAGATATTTCTTTTTTCACATCTTGGATAGAATTTACTTTTCTTATAGAACACTTGCTGAAGTATAATGTAAATCAAAGAAAATGTGTTGTTTATTAATCTAATCCAAAACTCCAAAAATGTTTATAATTTGAGCTACATTCTAACAGGGAAGAAAGAGAAGACCAAACAACTGTAAGTTTTCAAATCCTCAGGAAAGACTCTTTAGAATCTACATGATATGTTTTGTATTTGGTTATAGAGTGAAATATACAGTAAACTGAATGGAGTTCTCATTAAGAATAATAAATCCTTAAAATACTTAAAGCAGTACTACAGAACTCAGATTATTTCACTGAGAATAAACACATGGCTCCTAAATCCTCTGAAAAACAAAAGAAAAAAAAAATACAGGGTGTCCCTGAAAAATCCCAAAAGTGTCTTTGGTATATTATGATAAGTGTGAGAGTGTCGGAGCGAAGGATTTTCTTTTCTCATTCTAGATGAAATGATAAAGGAATAGTTCTCTAGTCTAAAAGATTTAGCAACCCTCTTAAAAATTAAATAAAAAAATTTAAAATTATGTAGTGATCCAATTTATATATATATACATACTTATACTGTATATGTTATGCATAAAACAAATATTTGTATACATTATAAATAGGATGGTTATTGGTCAAAATGCTAACTGTGATTATCTTCCAGTTATATTGTCTTTCTTTACTCATTCTATGGGTATATATTTGCATATTTAAAGTAAAAATGTCAATAACAAAGAGCCCTTAAAAGACTCAAACGGTGACTTCATTAAGTATAGATGTGGGCCAGAAAATACACTGCTAAGTCAGTAGTTAACACCTATCTCTAAAATAGGTTTAGCAGCTGTCTTACCCTGCCTGTTCATCTTCATCTCCATACTCATATAACCATTTGGCTGGAGGGAGTTACGAGTGTTTTATACAGTGGTGTGTGCACATTGAAATCACCCAAGGAACTGAAATACCAGTGCCCTTGTGCCACCCCTTAGAAATGGGTTTAATTACTCTGGAGTGTAGCCTGGCTAATGGGACTCTTTGAAGTTCTCCAGGTTAATCAATATGCAGCCAAGGAAGGATGAGAACCTCTGTTTTATAGGAAACTTAAAAAAAATAAAAAAACTCATTTGTTTTTCAGTCTGTTAATTTGTATTTTGTTGAAACTGTTACTACCCTGTACAAAACGTGTGTTGAACAACTATATATTATTTTCAACTGTTCTCTTAAATAAGCTACATTTTAATGTCCAGCCTGCCACCGAGTTCGTTGGGTAACATGATAGACTTGTATTCTGCCTTTATCTTTTCCTCCTTCCAGTCTGTCTTCTATGCTGTCCAAATGGTTAATTTTCTAAAGCATAAAATAATTATATCACTACCATATATAAAAGCCCTTAATTATCCATTCTTTACAGATTAAAGTATAAGTTTCTTACTTGGCCCCAATTTATTTTCAGGTTTATCTTCTATTAGTTCAAAACTAGAGATCTTGAACTCCATGTGTACTGACCATTTCTTGAATAGTCCTTTTATTTCATACCTGCCTTCACATATGCTATTTCCTTTATCACTAATTTTGATCATAGTTCAAGAGTAGTTTCAGAAACATTTATTGAAATGGAGCAAAAGTAGCATTTATTATTGAGCATACTAGCCAAGGACTGTGGGTTTGTTTTGTTTTGTTTTGTTTTTTACTGTAACAACAACTATTCTGAAGCTTATATATGAGCAAAATTTCCTACATTTTTCACTCTCCCACAAATTGGCTGAGTCTATTTTATACATAGTTTATACAGAGATTTAAGTGTATTCAACCGTAAAATTCAGTGAAGTTATTTCCTGCCCGTGTGAAAAGGAAAATTGAAAAGCTCATATATGTAGATAACTTTCATAGTACAAAGTACAGCCTGTAAAACCTTAACAGTCTCTGCGTGGGTAAATGTTACAGTTTAACAAGAAGTTAATTTGGGCAGTGTTAAAAATTTAAGGTTTTTTTGTCTATTAAGATAAATTTGGTAAAACATAATTTAGTTTGTTCCCTTATATATGCTTCCTAGGTTTTTTTAGTGTTCCTAATTGTTTTATTGTTTATTTAGGATACTGCTTTATAACTGATGTTTTACAATCTAATTTGATAATTTTTTCTTCCATTAGAATGTGAAACATGTTACAGAAACATTCAAGAAGTGGCTGAACAGGGAAGGGAAAAAGTGCCACTGCCTATCAGAAAAAAACAAAAGAAAACATGGGAAATACAACCACCAAATTCCGTAAAGCACTCATCAATGGTGATGAAAACCTGGCCTGCCAAATTTATGAAAACAACCCTCAGCTGAAAGAATCCCTTGATCCAAATACATCTTATGGGGAGCCCTACCAGCACAATACTCCATTACACTATGCTGCTAGACATGGAATGAACAGAATACTAGGGTAAGTATTACTGTAAAACCAATTAATAATAAATTAGTGAAAGGGAAAAAAATCCTTGATCTTTGAAAATATATACATACATATGTGCATGTTATACGGTATTATAGTGAATTAAACTTTCTCTTTTTTTAAAGATTTATTTATTTATTTTAGAGAGCGTTCAAGCACAGGGCTGCGCGGCAGGGGGGCGGGGGGGAGGGAATGCCGGCAGAGAGAAACTCAAGCCAACTCTGCCTAGCCAAGCCCAACATGGGGCTCTATCTCACGACCCTTAGATCACAGCCTGAGCCAAAACCAAGAGTCAGGTGCTTAACCGATTTTGCCACCCAGGCGCCCCAGTGAATTATTAAGTATTTTTTTTATTATGCCTGAATTAGACCAAAAGTTTTAATAGTGAGGTTGGTTCACATATTCCTGTGGCTGTAAATAGTTTGATCCTTAGTATGTTTTGTAGTATGATATCTTGATAATAGTTTAGTGTTTAATTTACAGCATATGAATTCTAGAAAAGTACTTATCAACTATCAAAAAAGTGAAGGTAATGGTGCCTGCAGCAAAGTTTTCAGCTCTGATTAGCTAGTTTAAGTTGAAAAAACAGATGCATTTGCCTTATCTAGTCTTGATCGGGTTTGAGTTTCCTTTCTTTTAATGGGGTTCAGTTACTTGAAAAGAATCTAAAAGCAAAACATTTCTTAAAACTGAAAATACTGACAAAACTTAGAATCTCTCCAAAAAGAAAGCATTTGTTGACAGCAAACATGTTTATATGAAGATTCTTACCTCATTACATGAGAATTAAATTTTGTATTTGCTAGCTTATAAAATGAGAGAAGCAGGGGATAGTAGTTCTAAAACAAATTTAGTGTTTTAAGAAGATTATGCAGCTATTAAAGTCTGATGGTGGAAGAAAAAGACAATTCTTTGCTTACATGATGAAATAAAATTCATAAAGCAGTATTCAAAGCTCTTTAGAACTTGATAAAAAACGTTCAACATTTTTTATACTTCTTTTAATAAAAATTGTTCAAATTAAGCTGCTACTTTTGGTTTCCTTGAAACATGTCATATATACTCTGTTTGCCATGTGCATGCTGCTCTCTCTGCCAGGAATCCCCTTGCCCACTCCTCTCAGCTTTCTCTTTCTTATCTAAGTCTTACCCTTCCTTCAAGGCCCTGTGCAGGATCTGTCTTCTTAGCCTGTTACAACCCAAAGGAACCTCAGTCTTTCTTTTTTAACTTCTATGGCTTTTTTTGTTAGTATGTATTACTTATTTGGTATATACTATATCATTGTGCTTTATAATTTTGTGTATCTTCTCTCTACCTGAATTACTCCTTTTTTTTTACTGTACCTTCTTTGTACTTCTAGCATCTAGCATAGTATCTTACACAAAGTAAATAACAGTTTTATAGAATCATCGCACAAGAAAATATTTTATGATCAGGATTTGTGAATAAAAAAACTTCCATGAATGAGTTAAGTTATCCAGACCCATGACTTTATCAAGTAGGCATCTCTGTAACCTCTTAAAGATAAAGTAGGTATTTCTTGACTTAGTATTTCCATAACCTCTTCCTTTTGCATTTAGTTTTTGTTTCCATTTCTCTAAAGGTACCTACTTGGAAGCCACCGCCAACTCATCTTGTTTTAAATTTTATATTTTTTCTTCCCAAACTGGGTTTTCCCTATGTTAACAACACCAACAGAATGTGCTGATGTGATAATTGCACATGTATGAGTGCTTACTGTTTTCTGGGCACTATTAACAGTGTCTACATGCATTATCTCTTTTAATCCTCATTACAACTCTGGGAGGTAGTTTGCTGTCTGCATTTTAGAGGAGAGAAAACCTAAAGCACAGAAAATTAATCAACGTGTCAGATCTCTAGCAGTTTATGAGTGACAGAGCTAATTGCCCAGACAGATGACTATAGGCTTTAGGCTTTTTAACCACTGTAATAGCGTCTTATCTCTATGGTCAGATAAACCTGTGTGTCAGGGCTGCCTGAGCCACTTAATAGCAAGGCAAGTTATTTCATCACTCTGGACTTAAGTTCCCTTATCTGTAAAATAGATATCTATTACATACAGCTTGTAGGACAATTAAATTAATTAATGTTATAGGTCTATCATGCCTAGGATACAGTATGTACTCAGTAATGTTATTGCTTCTCATTTCTGTAACCCTAAATATCTTCAAATGATCCTTGACTTACTCCTTTGCCTAACCTGCTACTAAGAAAAGTTCACTAAGTTTTATCTCTGGAATTCACTTCTTTCCATTCCCATTGCCCCAGGCTTAGCTCACCCTTATCAACCTGTGCTCTCAACATTGAAAATATCTGATTCCTAAATGTTTTTTTCCAAGTCTTTTCCTCTCATAATCTCATGTCCAGATTAATCTTACTCAGTTATATCCTTTTTAATATTTTTTCTATCATGGCAAAACTGTAACAATACCCTGTTGTCTGTATTACTCCGTTTGGCTTCTAAAGCTCCCTTGACCTTGCCCTCATTCTACCCAGTCAGCCCAATTTCTCATTACTCTCTAATAAGCTCTTATCAGTGAAACTTGTTGATTGACTTCCTTTGTGCTCTCCCCACCTTTAGAAATGCCACCACATTAGCTTTATTCCTGTTGCTCCTTGATTCTCAAATGTCTTCTTTCTTCTCTGATTCGCTCTCCTTTAAATCCTAACTTGGTTTCTGTCTTTTTCATGAATTTACCTACAACTACTCTGACCTGCAGTACTTTTTGTTTTCTGAAATTCCTACAACTTAGATTTTAAGCCGTCTTATTGTTATTAAACTCATCTTCTCCACTCCATTGTAAAGATTGTAAATACAGTGCTAGACACTTAATAATGTTCTCAATAGATTAACTATTGAGTACTTAATCCATTAAATCTTTTTTTTTAATTGAGTATTGTCAGTGAGATTACAGAACTGTTACATTGCTTTAGATTCCTAACATTGAACACTACAGTAGTATTTAGTATCAAGTCTTGTTATATGATTAATTAAAACTTGTTTGGAATACTAAAGTAAAATATATTTAAGTATTATTATTACTAAGATAATATGTATATTTTAACATAAAGGAAACCAAGTAACAAAATGTTTTTTATTTTTTTTTTTATTTTTTTTTTTTTAAAGATTTTTTATTTATTTATTTGACAGAGATAGAGACAGCCAGCGAGAGAGGGAACACAAGCAGGGGGAGTGGGAGAGGAAGAAGCAGGCTCACAGTGGAGGAGCCTGACGTGGGGCTCGATCCCGTAAGGCCGGGATCACGCCCTGAGCCGAAGGCAGACGCTTAACCGCTGTGCCACCCAGGCGCCCCACAAAATGTTTTTTAACCATTTATTGTATAATTTACAAATGTACTTCCTAAAATTGGGTAACACTATTAAGAAAGTTATCTAACACAGTGATTCTTAAAGTATGTCTGAGGATTCCTAGATCCTGAGACGCTTTTAGGAGGTACACGAAGTCAAATCTGGTTTTGTACTAATACTAAGGTATTATTTGCCTTTTTCACTGTGTTGACATTTGCCGTGAAAGTGCAAAACATGGAGGATAAAACTGCTGATGCCTGTAGATGAGTTAAGACCGTGGTACCCAACCTGACTAGTAATGATTGTATTCATCACTGCCGGCCACTTTCCATTTAAAAAAAAAAGCCAGTTTCACTTAAAAGTATCCTTGATGAAGCAGTAAAAGTTATTTCTTTAAATAAGAGTTACTATTTTTAGTTAATCTCCATCCTTGAGTACGGTACGAAAAAAGTTCATTGATGTGATTTCAGATTTTACATTGCAAGTAACCTAAGAAATGGCCACTTGTTGAATTTTTGGTATAGTACCAAATGTGAATATTCACAGTTATCTGAAAAGGCGTTTTAGGATACTTCTCCTTTTTCTGACTATATAGAGGCTGGATTTTCTTCATATGCTTTGAACCAAAACGACATACTACAATAGATAGAATGCTGTGAGAATTCATCTTCTGTTAGCTAGACATGAAAAGAAATTTATAAATGTGTAAAACAGTGCCATTCCTCTCAATTTTTTTTAGTTTTTTTTCACTTCTGTATGTCAAGAATATTTAATATGTAATGTTTTTTTATGAATACATATTTTTTAAATGTTTCAATTTTTAATATAAACATAAATATACATAACCCACATAAACAAAAGCTCTTAGGAAACTTCACTGATTTTTAAAGTTGTAAGAGGCCCGTGACCAAAAAGTTTAAGAATTGCTGATTTGGTCAATATTCTTAACTCTTCAAGGCAGGACTATATCTGTGTTTCTACATCATGTGGTTATCATTCTATTGAATGAGTAAAGACCTATAGAAAAGATGACATATATTCTCTTTAGTTACCAGTTTGGACTACTTTTATGATTTGGCCACATGTTTTATACTTAAATTCATACTTGTGTGTTTACTTTATACTTAACTTTCAATTTCAGCCTAAAGTGTTTGGGTGTTTTCTTCTTTATTTCCTTAATTGTTTGGAGAGATCAGTAGCTCATAATTTCTTTATTAAAGCCTTTAACATCATATGCTAGAATCAGAAATTATTGTTCTCCTTTCCTAAGAATAAACAACTCTTATTTCCTTAATTTGTATTTTTTTAAAAATTTATTTAGTTAAGAAAATCACATCAAATTATTATATTAAATGTTTAGTTGCTTTTGGAATTAAAAAATTATTCCTCCCCTTTTTTTAAGATTTTATGTATGTATGTATGTATTTATTTGAGAGACAGCACATGCAAGCTGAGGAGGAGCAGAGGGAAAGGGAGAAGCAGATGCCACACTGAGAAGAAGTAATAGAGTTTCTAATTCTTGATTTCTATTTTTTGACTCATATTTAAGTAGTTATTAAGTTCTTTTAATGGGTTAAATGGATTTAAGTGGATTGAAGTTCTCCTCTCTACCCTTCCTTGCCTGCAAACTCCATAAGGACAGGGAATTAATTTGTTTTCTTCACAATATGGTTTTTTTGTTTGTTTGTTTGTTTTTTATTAAAGATTTTATTTATTTATTTGACAGAGAAAGACAGCCAGCGAGAGAGGGAACACAAGCAGGGGGAGTGGGAGAGGAAGAAGCAGGCTCCTAGCGGAGAAGCCTGATGTGAGGCTTGATCCCAGAACGCTAGGATCACGCCCTCAGCCGAAGGCAGATGCTTAACGACTGAGCCACCCAGGCACCCCCACAATATGGTTTTAGAATAGTACCTGCCAAATAACAACTGCAGTACTTGTTGCATGAAAGAGAAGATTTAAAAGGAACTGAAGGTATATGTATGTGTTAGTGACTGATAGAATCAGAGTGTTATTGGCAAGAAATAGAGGCTCTGGCAGAGCAGACTGTTATTTTGGAGAGAGCTCAGTTGAATATGAGATGATAGTGGAATATGCAAGAGAGAGGGGCCTATATAAGGAGTTAGAATATGGTCTAGAGGTCAGGTGAGAACTTAGGATGAATAGAGCATTAACAGTTACCACAGAAGTAATAATAGAAGCCCCTTAAGAGAATCATGATTCCACCACCATTGTTTATCATTTGGATTCTGTTAATACTTTATAGTTTACCAAGTATATTCATAGAAACCATTGAAAGTTAGATGGCTATTAGATTTGCTCCCTAAAAGGAGAGAAGGTGTATGAAGAAGAAAATGGATTCAGAACTAAATTTTCTTCCAGTAAGGGGTTAGGAAGTGGAGCTGTTACCATTGGAAAAGAGAAGTTGTGCTTAAAAAAAATATTTGAGAAGATGTGTACTTATGGAAACCAAGGTAATCAAAAGGTCAGGATATAAATGGATAGTCGGGGTGCCTGGGTGGCTCAGTCGGTTGAGTGCCTGCCTTCAGCTCAGATCATGATCCCAGGGTCCTGGAATCAAGCCCCATGTCAGACTCCCTGCTCAGTGGGAAGTCTGCTTATCTCCCTCTCCTTCTGCACCTCCCCTCCCCCACCACAGCTTGTTGCTCGCTCTATCTGAAATAAATAAAATCTTTTAAAAAATGAATAGTCAACTATTTCAGGTTAAAAGCAAAAGTTACAGACAATGATGATGAATTTAGCTCTTAGGAAATTAGAATATCCAGCTTTATAGTTTTAGTGCAAATTGTTTATGCAGGTATGGTACGATGTCTAATAAATTGAAGAATCTTTCCTGAGTAAATACGTATAAAGAAGCTATTTTAATATTTTAACTTGAGAATAATAAACTTTTTTATTTGATTAATCAGAGTCTGGCAGATTGGATATGAGAACATTTGCAAAATTAGCTATCTCTTCTCTATATTGGGGAGTCTCTAGAAATGTTTAATATGAGAGAGAGATCTCTCTGTATCAACTGACATCCTTCCAACTTACATTAAATCCTGTGGTGTAAAGGACCTGAGATCTCCTGAGCAAACTGAAAGAAAATAAATGATATTAATGGGAAATGGGAACAGGAAGGGCTGGGTAAAAGTGGTTTACACAGACTCTTACAGAATCTGAATTAATTTTAATAATTTCTTCCTAAATTAAATTTTTAAGAAAATGAAATCATTTTTGTTAATTTAATGACTCCTAGGAAAGGTTTTAATTTTGAACATATTTTTAGAGCATCATTTTAATTTTAGTTATCCGCTACAATCCCACTGTAATTCAGCTGTTATAAGTACATAGTGTCAATGGGGAAAATATTGTATATTTTCCTTTTTATTTTTTTTTTAGCTATTAAGCAACATTATGGTCATATAAGCAAACAAAACTACCCATGTTCCTGCCTCCTTTAAACAACTGTTAGAATTATTCTGTGTTCCCATCTAGTTTGAGCTGCAGACATTCATAGACTTTGTAATGACTTTATAATTTTTTATTATAGTCATAGATATACTATGATTTGCTTCCCATTTCTCCTATAAACCATTTAAGTGATTCCAAATTTTTTTATTCAAAGTAACACTGTATTGAATGGCATTGTTCCTATAGATTTTTATTTCTTTTTTTAAGATTTGTTTATTTTAGAGAGAGTGTGCGTTTTCACGCACGTGCAAGGAGAGAGGGGCAAAGGGAGAGGGAGGGAGAGAATCTCCAGCAGACTCCCTGCTGAGGGAGGAGCCTGATGTTGGGCTCAGTCGCACAACCCCAGGATCATGACCTGAGCCAAAATCAAGAGTTGGACACTTAACCAATTGAGCCATCCAGGCACCCCAAAATTTTTATTTCTTTTATGTTTTTCCTTTGGGATAAATTCTCAGAAATAGGTTTACCTGGTCAAAGGATATGAACCATGTGTTGTTAAGGAGCTATTTATTATGTAACTTGCCCAAGACCACATAAAGAGTGACAGAATTAGGATTAGAGCTTGGCAGTCTGTACTAGATGCCATGTTCTTGATTATTCTTCTACACTGTTGGCTTGAGAGATCCCCAATGCTGTGTCACCAATCTAGATCATAAGAGTAGTATGTATGCAGTTCATCTGTCAAAGTTATAGCAAGAAATTGGTGTATCTGCCAGTAGTTTGAGGATGTCAGAAAGAACAGGATATAGACCCTGCTTTAGAAGCCTATGAACTAAGTGATAGAAGGAAACAGATATATAAAAAGGTAACTGTGATACAGTGTAATGAGTTATATTAGGATGCTCAATGAAGACAAAGAAAGGAGTGGCCACACTGGAGAGGGAGCATGGTGTAAAGAGGCTTCTAAATAGGATTGGGTTTGTTTAGATAGTCTCGGTCAGTTTCTAGGAAACCAAACAGCAGAGCAAGCGTTGAAGAGCCTGCACATCTATCGTGGGGATCAGAAGGCCATAAAGGCTATGTTGGACTGTAGAGAAAATATGTACAATTAGGGCTTTCTGAGGGAATTTTACTGAAACTTGGGACCTGGGCTAAAAGACCAGCTTTGGAAGTTAAACTGTGACTGACTAGAGATTGAGAACTCCAGAGAGATTTACCTCCTAGGATATAGATGTTTACATCTGAAGGGGGATGAGGAGTGGGTAAGACCTTAAACCGTGGAGACATTCCCTAAATCATAAAACTCAGAGATGCTAGTCTTTTCATCCCCCTAGAAATATACTTTACATTTCAAAGGGTAAGAACCCAAGATCTTCCCTAGGATATTTTGTTCACACTCAGAGGGGAGGAGTCTGCTATATAACCCTCCAGAATCTTATTTTCAGGGCTCCTTGCTATAGTAACTTGCTATTGCTGCCATGACAAATTACCACAAACTTAAAGACTTAACACAAATTTATTATATTAAAGCTCTAGAGATCAGAAGTCTGAAGTGTTCCTACTGGACTAAACTCAAAGTGTTAGCATGGCCGTGTTCCTTCTGGAGGTTCTAGGATAGAATCCCTTCCCTTTGCTTTTCCAGCTTCCTAAAGCTGCCTGCAGTTCTTGGCTTGTGGGTCCTTCCTCCATCTTTAAAAGAAACAGTTTAGCTTCCTTCCATCTTCCAATCTCTCTTTGACTCTTGACCCTTCTATCTTTTTCTTAAAAGGACTTGTGATTACATTGGGCCCACTTGGTTAATGCAGGCTAATTTCCCATGTCATGAACCTTAACTTAATTCACACCTGCAAAGTCCCTTTACTGTGTAAGGTAACGTGTTCATGGATTCCAGGGATTAAGGCATGGATCTTTTGGGGGTGGGGGCATTACTCTGCCTACCATACTCACCTGTAGTGCAGACCCCAGGGCATATAGAATGATCTGATCTGGCTCTAATTGCAATTTCCCAGGGGAAGGAGTTGGGGTATAAGGAACTGACATAGTTATAAGTAATAATAATTTATTTGTTCCTGTTCCAGAGACCTCATGTCTACTTTCAGGACAGTTCAAATCAATGTAGTGCTAAAAACCCAATAGACTGGTTTTAAAGGGCTCTGCAGCTGAGCTCTCTAGACTCCTGAATGATAAGAACAGGAAAAATCCAGAGCTGTCTGGGACCTTCTGCCTTAGGACCTCTTACTCAACCTTTTTCTCATAAAAGCTTTCCAGCTTGGCTAACTCATTCAAATTGAAGAGTCTATCCTAGCTCCTTTGTGGTCAGTTTTTTTCTGTCAGACCCATGTGTGTAAGCTAAAACTAACCTAAAAGCAATCCAGATATAACTAGGGGTTAGAGTTTGGCTCTTGCTGCCTTCCCCTTGCTGTTCCATTGGCATTTAGCAAATGATACCAGCACTCCACAGTAAATGTAGGCACTCATCTTCAGATGTGAGACTTACATTCCCATTTCCTAATGTATTTGTGTGTTTTCTAGTATAGGCTGACTGTATTACAGCAGGGTTTTTGTTTGTTGTTGTTGTTTTTTCTCAGCTCATTTTCCAGTATCTTATTATAGCTACTGAATTGGCTCAACTGTTAATCCTGTGATCCTGGTTCAGGGATGTATTAGGGAGTTAGGCATAACTGTCTGATCTAGGTTTGGCATTAGTTAAGGGAGTTCATCTAGACCTATATCATTGGTAAAGGCTATCACTTTGGAATTAGATCTTGGTCTTCCAGAACTAACCAGAACTTATTCCCTTAAAAAAATATTACACTGTGTAAATAGTGCTAGCTAATGACTTTCAGGTAGAAAAATTTTTTCTAGATTTAAAAATTACTCCTACACTTATGCACTACTTCCTGTGCTTATACTGTCACCGTCCTTATTCAATAAAGATGTAACTAAGAGAAATAGGGCAGAACAATAAAGGAAAGAAGATAAAAGTTGGTGTGGAATGTATAATAATGCATTATTATTTTTATTTAAAATATTTATTTAAATTTTATTAAATTATTTAAATTTATTTTAAAATACCCTCAGGCATTCATGTGATTGACATATGAGTCTCACGTGGTCCTTCCTGTTCCTTTCCTCCCTCTGCCCCTTTTTTCTTGTCTTCCTTTTTTCTTTACTTCTCCTTTATTTTTCCTCCCTTTTCTCTTCTATCCCTCTTCTTTAATTAGCAAATAACGTAAAGATATGCAGCTTTCTTTTTCTTAGTATTTTGTTCTAGAATGGAGTTTTTTATAACTGTAAAAATTATTCAGCTTATTTTGAAACAGGACTTCACTGGACATTTCATTAACAGCTTAGAAGTAGAGTTTATCTTTTAAATTTATCTTCTGTGTGGTCTTATTTCAAGACAAGGGGACACTGCTTTTCATTTTTTTCTTTATCATTTTAGGACTTTTCTTTTTGGTAGAGATGGAAATCCAAATAAACGGAATGTGCACAATGAGACATCTATGCATTTGTTATGTATGGGGCCTCAAATTATGATATCTGAAGGAGCCCTTCATCCTCGCTTAGCACGGCCTGCAGAAGATGATTTCAGAAGAGCGGATTGTCTGCAGATGATCTTAAGATGGAAAGGAGCAAAACTTGACCAAGGAGAATATGAGAGAGCAGCTATTGATGCCGTTGATAACAAAAAAAACACACCCCTGCACTATGCTGCTGCCTCAGGGATGAAAACCTGTGTCGAGGTAAAACTTTGTTTTTTAATATTCTGCATTCTGTAAAATTTGTGTCTTGGTAATATGTAATAATCAGAGTTTTCTTTGCTTACCTTAGCAGTTACTTTAGTCCTTTCTGTCCTCTTTGTGGTTCTAAAAAAATCTGGATCCCTTTTAAATAAAGTCCTTCTTAGGGAAAGATTAAAAACAAACCCATAGATAAACAGTCCACCTTGGGAATAAAATGGAATCAAGAGCAATTAAAAATTGGCTAACATTCCTGAAGGTAACAGGCATCAATTAAACATTTGTCACTTAGAATAAGGGTTTTAGTAGAGATATGTTTTACTTTTTAGCTGATTTTTAGAAGCTGATTTATACATGTTGGATATGGCAAATCTTAGCAGGTGGGACTTAGAGCTATATTACCTAGAATTGATCAGTTCCCTAAGCAAGGATAAATATTAATGAATATATTTATTCTGGTCTTTTAAAAAACCTTTGTAATTTAAAATGTGCTGTTTTTTCTGTTTAAAATGCATTAATGCTAATGTATTCCTGAATACTATATTGCATTTGAGTTTTTCCATTTATATATGTCATATAGAACAATAGGCTTAGATAGAATCAGCCATATAATAAAGGATCTTAACTAAGCTAAGAAATCCTTACTCTTCACGTTATCATCACTACTATACATACAACAGAATGGGTTTTTTTCTCAGCTACGTTCATGCAATTTATACTTAGTCACAGAATTTCTTTCGTATAGATATTTTAAAGCGTGAGTGGGGAGCATCATAGATTGGATCACAGAGTTTTGTTACCAAAACTGATGGACCTTTGATGGAAGAGCAGTGATCCTAATCAGATTAAAATATGTATCTGAGGGGCGCCTGGGTGGCGCAGTCATTAAGCGTCTGCCTTCGGCTCAGGGCGTGATCCCGGCGTTATGGGGCTCACGTTATCAGGCTCCTCTGCTATGAGCCTGCTTCTTCCTCTCCCACTCCCCCTGCTTGTGTTCCCTCTCTCGCTGGCTGTCTCTATCTCTGTCAAATAAATAAATAAAATCTTTAAAAAATATATATGTATCTGAAAATTTAATATTTCTTTAATGTTACATATATATATTTTATACTTCTAAATTGATAAATGTACTAAAAATATGAATGTCTTTCATTTTCTTACTCACTTTAAAAGATTACAACCACTTACATGATTTCTTTAGTTTATCTGAAGTGACAGTTTTCTTTTTACTTTAAAAATCCTTCTGATCTTTTGCTTATTGCTATTATTTGTGATACTAGTTAATCTTTTAGAATCTTAGTCATTTTATCTCTTGTGGGGTTGTGTCACCTTTGCCCACTAGTAAGTTAGTGACAGTCATTAACTTGAAGCTAGTTTTTTAAGCAGTGCTTTCTAACATTGATTTACAGTGTGGTGGAAGGATGTCCTAGGATTTGGGGGCGGTGGTGCCTATCGGTAGAAATCCTGAGGCTTTTTACACAGACCTTTTTGTATATTGTTCTATGCCTACCTCCTATAAAAGAATCTCTGCTGAAGTGACTCATCATTATTGATGGGGTTGCATTGTATTTCTCAAGTGAGTTAGAGTAGAAAATAGCTTATTCTTGATAGTAGTAATGATTCTCTTATTTTGCTACTTTAATATCTTGCTTCCAAAACTTCTCTATAAGCATTGCTTTAGTACTTGTTGATTTTGAAGTATGTTTACAGTGACGTGCTTATTCAATTGTTGCCAAAAATTGAGTGTAGTGTTTTTACCAGTATTCTTTTTTGTTCAGTGAAGGAAATTAGTGCTAGGTTTATTATGAATTGACAGGCCTGATGATTTGCTTTGTGTGAATGAATGTGTATGTGTCAGCATATCACATTCATAAACCACACCATTTGGTAATTGTTTCCATTTTTCTGTATTCAGAGAAGCTCTTTGACTTAATAAAACATCCCAAATAGAGCCCTATAACTACCTTGGTTGCATTTATTCTAGTTTTCCTCAACAAATTCTAGCGTATCCTTTTACCTATATAAAGTTATCTTTAATCTCTTACGTATACTTGATTATACATTTGCCCAGCCTTAGGCCTTGATTGGCTTTTGATAATGCTTACTATTCATTAAACTAGTACTTTAATTAATTTCCGGAGGTCTTAGTGTGTTTCCTAATACTACTGCATAAAATAAATGCATTGAAATATAGAACCTAATAACTGTACTTCTTACAGTATTAGTCTATACGTATCTTCATGTGGTATCATACTCCTTGAGTTAAAAGAGTGTTATTAGGTATTTATTAATTTTTTCATAAAGCTGAGAGATATAGTATGGTAAAAAGGAGTACTGGTTTCTAGTCTTGGTCTTCACAGTGACTATATACTAAACCTCTTTGAGATTATCAGTTCCAACCATCCAAGAGAAAACTATCTCCATTATCTCAGAAGACGTCTAAAACACTAATTTCCTGTTGATCTTTGATTGCTCTAAAATATATCCCATTTTCAGTGTATAGGCTTTAAGGCTAAATTGATTATTTTATTCCATAGTTAAGGCCAACCTGTTTTGTTTTGTTTTTTGTTTTTAACTCTTGTATCTATGGAAATATGCCTTCTCTAGTTGTTCAAAATGTTTTTCTCTCTCAGTTTATTTAAAGACAGACTTGGAAAACTCATCAGGTGAAAATTTCATATGTACATTTAATAATTTAAACAGTTCTTTATGGCTCATTATTTTGAACCATAGAAATGAAATACTAACTAAAACTTCCCCTTCTCTTTGTAGTGATTGTGTTCCATAGTAAGCTACAGGCACATATCACACACACACACACACACACACACACAATACATAACATAGCAAAAACCTCTTAATTATGGAGTTCTTCTGGAAACTTCCAGGTGTGAAGATAACCAGTAGCTTCATATAGGTTATTGCCATAGAATGCCTAGCCCTGAAGTTCCTCATGTTATATTGCTGCCTAGTTGACTTCCTTGTATGGATATTCCAAGAGTCTTTCAAATTCAGCATACCAAAAACTGTACTCAAGTCTTTATGCCCTCTAGCTCCTCTTGGTGACTGCCTTCTTTCTATTACTGATGCCATCTTTATACCTTATCTAATCTTGATACCTGGATTTACCTTGGCCTGATTTTTGTCTTTGTCTTTTTGCATCAAACTCATGCCGCTAGTTTGCAGAATAAAGCTCTTCCTTTTCTCTTTTGGCCACTCTCTAACACCAAGTGCTTACGTTGAATCCTCACTTTGGTGTATTTATCAGAATTTCCTTAAGTAGGAAAGTGTGGTGTTTCACAAATATTAATGATTCAGAATTACTTAAGAGATAAAAGTAACACAGAGAGGAATGGGCTGCAACTGTTCGAAAGTTAAAAATGCTTATATGTTAAGCATTTATTAAAGACAAACCATAAATTAAGTGCCTCTAATTCTAATTTTTTTCATATTACAAAGAATCATTCCAGAGGTCAGCAAACTTTTTTTCTGTGAAAGTCAAATAGTAAATATTTTAGACAACAGCTCAACTTTGCCATTGTAGCCTGAAAGCAGCCATAGACAGTACAGAAACAAATGAGCATGGCAGTGTTCTGTTAAAACTGTTTATGAACACTCCCACTCGACTTTCTTATGATCTCCACATATCATGAAATATTCTTTTGATTTTTCTTTCAACCATTTAAAAATGTCTAGTTCATGGACTATACAGGAACAGGCAACAGGCTGGATTTGGCCCACAGTTTGCACTGGGACCTCTGTATTATGCAAAGAATTGGAAGAGGAAAGCACAGATGACTCCACACTTCAGAAGCTTATTTTAAATATAAAAAATAACATTTATGAAGCGAGTCCTATGTGCTTTAATTATACAAAGAATTTTTAAAATGCTGCGTAATAAATGCCCAATGCACAAAAATGGAACCCCGTTAAAATAAATCTTACAAGAATTTCATACAATAAATAATACACTTTCTTCTTAGTTGCTGAGTTTTTGTTTTTCTATTTCTTTGGAATACAGATGGACTTTGGAGAAGAATGATGAGTTAGATCTATTAGCATGGCCCAGTTAAAAGCCCAGTGATTTTTCTCCCCTTGGCCGACTTTCCTAAGAGCCAGACTAGTCATTAAGCCTCATTTTATTTATATTAGTGCTTTTCCTGTCATAGTGATTCAATAAATGGTTCATGTGCGAAGGTTATTGCTTTTGATAGTGTTTCATTCTTTGTAAAAAGCATTTTTTAAAATGAGCATTATCTTAGATATTTCCTATGCACCCCTGTCCTAGTTGCTTATTCAGAGCTTTAAGTGTAACTGCTTATTGTCAGATCAAATAGAGAACAGTAGAAAACTAAAGGTGGTAAGTCACTTTTCGCTTTACAGCCATAAGGCCTATTTGACACTTTGGCAGCTATCAGAGCATTTCACACTTCAATGAAAAGCCATAAAAACCATTCGCAGGTCAGACTGAAGAATTTTACTTAATTATATTGTGTTTTTAGCACCTGGAGTTTTAAAACTGAAAAGAATATAGAAGTTGTAGTCCTAGCTCAACAACTTAGTAACTTTGCCTATCTGAGCCTCAGATTTCTAATATTTATTCGAGAAAGTTATGACTTCATTATTGCCTCCAAAACATTAACGATGCTAAGGGCTATATTATTTATTTGGGCATTTGTTATAGTCATTGAAGGGAAAGGAAGACCATTTTAATTTTACTTATCCTGAAAGATTTCATGGGGACTAGTATGATTTGAGTGGGTAAGATTTCAGTATTTGGAGAAGGATACTTCAAATGTGCCTCTCAGACCTGCAGCATCAGTTACTCCTAGGAGCTAGTCATAAATATGAAATCTTGGACCCACCAGACCTCCAGATTCCAAATCAGAATCTCTGAGGGTAGACTCCAAGATGTTTTAAGCAAGTTCTTCTAGTTATTTGTTTACGTGTCAGAGTTTGAGAAGCACTGTCCTAGGTCTCTGACATATACAGGTTAAAGTATTTTGCAGAAGAATGATAAAGACAGATGACTTAAAATGAAGATAGAGGCCATACCAAGTAGAACATACTAAATGTCAAGGTCAAGAATTTGGAATTTATTTATAGAAAATTGAGCCATTGAAAATTTTTGATTGGAAAAGTACTATTAGGAAAGCAAACATAGTAAGATTAGCCTAATGGTTGTTATGTAGAATACATTTGAATGGGGTACTTGTAAAAGAGTTTCTTGAAGCCTTGCTACAAAGGATGGTTCTCAGTCTGGCATTGGCATCAGTTATTTAGAAACTTCTTGGGAATGTACAATCTCAGGCCTCATCCCAGACCAAATGAATCTGAATCTGTAGTTTTGTTTTTTTAAGATTTTTTAAAATTTATTTTGGAAAAAGAGAGTAGGGGCAGGAGCAGAGAGAGAGGGAGAAGCAGACTCCCCACTGAGCAGGGAGCCTGATATGGGGCTCGATCCCAGGACTCTGCGATCACAACCAGATCCAAAATCCAGAGTCGGATGGTTAACCTACTGAGCGACCCAGGCACCCCCTGAATCGGTAGTTTAACAAGATCCCAAGATGATTCATATTCACATTAAGGTTTGAGAAACCCTGGCTTAGAGCATAGTCATTGGGACACCTACAGGGGAATCAACACTTTTTGTAAAAAGTACATATATCTAATCCCCACCCTGCTTCCCCCTAGTATGACTATCAGGCTACCTGGATGATTCTTACAGTTTGAAAACCTTTGTGCTGGAATAGTGGTTGTAAACATGGCTTCACAAAAAAAAAATCGCATAGTGTAGACTGTATCTCAGATCAATAAAATTGGAATTTCTGGGGTTGGAGCCCAGACATTGGTATTTGAAACTTCAGATGATTCCAGTGGGCAGCCAAGGTTGAAAACCAGTGTAGTAGAGGGAGTGATAGGCATTAGATTATTGCACTAATTCTGGTAGGACCTGATAAAGAGCCTCGATTTGTGTGATGGTATTGGAAATGGAAAGAGTAAGGCAGAGGCAAGGGACATTATGAGGACTTGGTAGCATTTGGTGACTTGGTCAGTTGATACAAGAAAGCAGGGGAGACTAAGGGTTAAAAATGATGGAGCCTTTAAGAGCACCTGGCTAGCTCAGTTGATAGAGCAGCGCACATGACTCTTGATCTCAGGATCCTGAGTTCAAGCCCCTCGTTGGGCCTAGAGCTTACTTAAAAAAGTAAAATGTGTGCATTAAAAAAAAAAAAAAATGATGGAGGCTTTAAAATGTTAATGTTAAGCTGTCTTTGGGTGATATAATTTTTCTCTCATTGGTTTTGCACATTTTCTGTAACAATCTATCATTGTTTGTAATTAGAGTAAAATAAATTATTTTTAAGTAGAATGAGTGTAGTTTTGAACCTGGATCACTTTGAAGCCTGCTGACAATTAATAGACATTAAAAAAGTGAGATGAGTAAAGGAATTGGTTGAAAGGAAGGGAGAACATACTGAGTTTTCATTTAGAGGGATGGAGATTGAGGTCTTAGATGAGCTACATGAAATGGTGTTCAGGCTATTAAAAATTAGTACTAGTTGTTTGGGAGTAAAGAATATAGATTTAGAATTGAGTGTTGTCTGTGTAGAGTTGACAACTAAAAGCAAGATAAGGTAGAGATGAGAAATCCAAGGAAAAGATTTTAGATTATAGACAAAGTCACAGCACCCATTTGGAGAATGCCTATGTTTAAAGCAAGTGAAAAGTGGCCTATGAAGCAAACAGAAAAAGCAGAGAAGAGAGCTGAGATAATACTGTCAGGGATGCCAAGACAAGATATCAAGGGGAGGAGGTAATCAGTCCTGTGGCATGCTGCAAAGAAGTAAAGCAATTAGAAGACTGAGAAAGGTTGTTGAATTTGAGAGTACTAATGATTTTCAGAAATAACTGTTTTAGTGAAATGGTCAGGGTAGAAATCAGACTGCTGGGAGTAATTGAGTCTTTTGCTAAGGAAGTGGAGAGACAGTGGGTGTCCATCACTAATTTGAAAAATGTGGCTGAGAGAGAAAGGAAAATATTAGGAAAGTAACTGGAAGGATAACAGAATTAAGATAAAGAATGCCTGTACCAGGAGTCCTTAGAGAGTCAGAGAGTGAAGATAGAGGGGTAATGGAGTGCTCAAGGGCATACAGGAAATAGAGATGATGAAATGGTAATTTTCAACTAGAACAGACTTCAACAGTCATCTTGTTTTGTAACATCTTTTCTCAGGATTATATAAGCCTCATTTTCCAGATGGACCTGTGTAAATTGAGACTTAAAGAAGTTAATTGATTTGTCCAGAGTTCCAGCTATTTAGATTATGGATCAAAGGGGTGGGAAGGGATTTGTCTTGCATACTAGGGGCTGCTCTACCTCTCTTCCTCTGAGATTACAAACAGAAAGGAAGGCAAAATAAATGAACAGATGTGTTGAGATAGTGATAATTGGATGTTTCTTTTAAGGTAGAACATTTTATGTACCACCAAGTGTGCAAGAGAGGCTAAAATCACATTTGAATAAAGTATTCAGTTCTCCTTGCTTTAAGAGTGAGGAAAATGATACTTAAAATGCTTTGGTTGAAGCATTTAAAAACTACCTCTTCAGAACCAGATGTAACTCCCTTATTATATAAAAGCAAAACACCTGACTTTTGCAGCATCAGTTTCACTAATATCCCTACCTAATACATCTTTCACTTATTGATGTTCCCAACTTCATGCCCCAAATGTCAGCAAGCTGAAACACTTTAAGTACTGCTCCAGTGTCAAGCAGTACTGCTGTTAGCTAGCTTCTGTGCCAAAGGTACATAATGCTGATTTTCCTTGCCAGAACAAATGCTGCAAACATGGACACTGCATTTCATCACGAGTTACGAGTTTCTCTCCAGTGCCAATTGCAGCAATGAGATACAGGTCTTTGTAGTCCCCTCAGCTCCACTCCAGTGATTTGAGGATCCCTTTCAAAGAGAGATCACCAGTGAAGGCAAGAAATCTCACCCGAGTTTCAAATATGTTCAGCAGTGACTCTGAACAATGACTTCTCACACATCCCCTCTTCACACACCCATTTTTTTTTTAACGCCAAAGAATGCAGTCTGCACTCCAGCATATCCTCTTAAGAAGGTTCCCCTTACCAATATTCTAGAATGGCACAACCTCTTAAATGTTGTTGTCTTTCCTTTTGTTAAAGACTGGGGCATTAAGTTAAAGATGATTTATCTTGTTTGCTAATATTTAGAATCTTTTCTATGGTAATATCTGTTGTAAAGTAAATCAGATCACGGCTTTGAAAGCTTTCCCAGTGTACATTTCAGAAATCATTTTCTGCTACTCTGAATAAAGAAAAAGAAAATAAAGTCGGCTTTCCTAATTCCATAGTAGTGAGAAGCAAATAGTTAAGTCTCTGTTAGGATTGGATAAGCTGTGGGGCAAGCAGAAAGGCTAAACACAGTAATAGACTCTGCTTTATAAGTATGGTAGTCTGTGGGCTTTCTACAAGTCCCCAGTACTGAGTATATAAGGTCATATAAATATATCCATTTCAACAGCAACATAGGTAGTAGTCTAGGATCACTGCTTATCAAGATTTTTTTTTAAAGGTTTTATTCTTTATTTTGAGAGAGAGAAAGCATGGACATGAGAGTGAGAACAGGGGGAGGGGCAGAGGGAGAGGCAGACTCCCTGCTGAGCAGGGAGCCCAACACGGGGCTTGATCTCAGGACCCTGAGATCACAGCCTGAGCCAAAGGCAGATGCTTAACCGACTGACCCCTCAAATTTTTACGTGCATAAGAATCTCTTGAACATCAGAATCAGATTCTGATTCAGAGGCCTGGAGTGGGAGGGGTTTGGGTCATTATGCTGCAATTCAGCATTTCTTAACAAACTCCCAGATAGTACTACTGATCCCCAGACCACACTTTGAGAGGTTCTAGGTGGTAAATAGCAGCTAATATGATCTTGCCCTCAGGCTCTGGAATGTGGCTGCAGCAGTGACTGCTTAGAGCTATGCCTAGCAAATTATTTTTGTAAAGGGCAGATGTAAAGAGTAGATATTTTGCGCTTTGTGGCCATGAGCCATATTTTTCTTGATTTGTTTCTATGCTTGCCTTTACAATTAAAAAAAAAATTTTTTAGCCGTTTTAGTGCTGAGGTATACCCTCAGCTTCAAGCAAGAAGCTGAAGTCATATCTCTTGGGCTTGTCAAATTAGCCCATGGCTTTCAGGCCCAACATTGATAGAAGTCCCTTATTTCATCAGGCCTCTTGGGATGACTGTAGAGGACTCGTTAGGATTCCAGTTCCAAAAGCAATAAAGGAACTTTATAAGAAGATCTCTATGTTTGTTGGAGGGAGGGGAGATAATTATATGGAAGAAAATGGAAGAAAACTACCTTTTTATTTAATGCCATAAAAAATGAAAACTAAAACTATTCATATTTAGATCATAAGTAAGATCTGGGTAGAACTTTACCATGGACCCAGGATGCATTTGACTTCTTTTAATTTATGTGATCAACCTATTCTATTTGGCAGTACAATATCCAGTTATGGTTATGAGAAATTGGTCAAACTTTTGTGTGAATCCCAGTTCTTCTGCTTAATAGTTGGGTAACTTTGGGCAAGTTACTTAACTTTTCTGAGACATCATAATGTCCTGGGGTTTGTTTATAAATAAGAATGTGTACTTGAAATACTTGCTGTTACTGTTATTATGAGAATCAGCTCCATGACTAATTGTCAGGCTATTCTTTAAGGTATGTCAGGCTATTCTTTATGGTCCTCTTGGCATTTATGTCCTTCCTAATGTCTCTGCAGACATAACGAGGAAATCTCCAACAGCCTTTAGTAACAACATATTTAACTTTGCAAAACCATCAGAAACCTCAGTAGTAAACAAGTCAAGTCACTCTTCCATGTTTTATTTTGTTTTTACTCTTTCATGTATTTTTAAGGTGAGATTGCTTTGGGCAAAATCCTACCTTTAAAAATTGAAACATTATTTGATATAGTCTTTTCCCAACTTGGCTATCAGTGCATATTCTCATCACTTATTTTGAGGAATATTGGAAACAGTTTTGCTTCGGTAATTTGCTCATCCTAATTTCAGTTCAGTGTTGGACTGCATAGTGAGGATACAAATGGAAACTTTTGTCTGCCATGTCAGGCATTCAGGCATTAGGGGTTAAAGTAACAGTATCAGCAGTGTTTTTGTTTAAGAAAATTTATAGAAATGTATAAAATCCAAAGCTTTGAGTAACCATAAAGTTTTTATTTTTAAGTAAAACTTTAGTTTTTTGATTGGACAGAATATTTAAGTATTTCTTTTTAAGTTTAATAAATTGGCTTTAGTTGTTACTGTTTTTAACCAAAGGAAATCATTCTAATATCAGTAAACAAGAATTGCCATCTTAAAATCAGAAGCCACTGGTATCTAAATAATTTTTGTCATTGCAAGTACAAACTGTTATGTTTTTGTTGTGTTTCATTATATTGTTAATTTTTTCAAATATGTGGCATGAAATAGCTTGTTTAAATCTGTGGTTGCAAGTTTTTGAAAAAATCTTTTCTAGCTTTTAGTAAAACATGGAGGAGACTTGTTTGCTGAGAATGAAAATAAAGATACTCCTTGTGATTGTGCTGAAAAGCAACACCACAAAGATTTGGCTCTCAATCTGGAATCACAAATGGTATTCTCACGAGATCCCGAAGCTGAAGAAATAGAAGCTGAATATGCTGCATTAGACAAACGAGAGGTAAGTTTTCTGGTTTTTTTTTAATAAAAAAATTATATGGATTTTTTTCTTTTCGTAAGTTTTAATTTTATTTATATGAATTTTGTATTAAATTTTATTTTTCTACTTAAAAATCCAGTTCATGTCGTCTTCTTTGCATTGTGCTTAGCACCCTGTCATCTACATAGCCATGATTATGAAATACACGTAGAAAACCTGGAAGTGGTAACTATCCTGTAACGTATGTAAATATGTTTACTTGCATTTATTTTTTTTAAAGATTCATTTATTTATTTGAGAGAGAGCTCTGTGCACAGGGGTGGGGGAGGGGCAGAGGGAGAGAGAGAAATTCAAGTAGACTTCGTGCTGAGCACACAGGGCTCAATCTTATGACCCTGAGGTCAGACCTGAGCCAAAACCAAGAGTTGGACGCTTAAGCGCCACCCAGGCATGCCTGTTTACTTATATTTCAGTAGAAAGGCTGATGTGTGATATGAAGGCCTAACCATTCCTACTGTTCTAAAACTGCAGTCCTCCTATTCCTCAATCTTTCCCTGTCTTCTGGATTGCTCTTAACAACAAATATGCTTTGGTAACTTTTTTCTTAAAAAACAAAGATGACAATGCCATTTCTCCATTGACCACTCTTCACCTAGCCCTGCCCCTCTCCCCCTTCAGTTGTAGCCCCATATCTCTAATCTTCTGAGAAAAACAAAATTTAAGAGCTGTTTGTACATAACCGACTTCCTCATCTTCCATTCACTCTTCAGCCCATTGCAGTGTGACTTTCCTCCCTTCTGTTGTGATGGAAGGGCATTTGTCATGGACATCAAGAGTCACCACGTTGCCAAATCCAGTAGGTACTTTTCTCTCCTCATCTTACTTGAATTCTTCAGCAGCACTTGACACAATTAACTACTCCCTTCTTAGCGAACATTGTTCCCTTAGCTTCAGGGACATTGTTCTTTGGTTTCCTTTAAGTCTTTCCTGTTTCCTGTATTACCTTGATCCACTTAGTTGCTCAAGCATAAATGGGCAAGCATTCTAGATCCTTCACTTCTTCTTATATCCACACAATCTGGGAATCTTGTCAGTTTTACCTCCAAAAGTGTAATCTAGATCCATTTACTCTTCCTGGTCTCTATTTCTACCTTCCAAGGCCCTCTGCATCTGAGTTTCCTAACTGGCGTCCTTCCTTCTAATTTGGTCCCCTTAGAATCCACTTTGTACACATAAGCCAGAGAGACATTTTTAAACTTAAATTAGATCATATAAATCACTTAAATTACTTAGTGACTTTTCATTGTACTTAGAATAAAATCCAAACTATTTGCTCAGATACAAAACCTTATTTGGTCTCACCACTACCTACCTCTCCAACATCATCTGAGATCTTTCTCCCCAGCACATTTTGCTCTAATTATAAAACCTAGACTACACTGAGGCTTTTGCATTTTCTGTTTACTATATCAGAAATCTTCTCCCAGTTTTTCTCTTGGCTGGTTCAGTAGTTTTTTGTTTTTTGTTTTAAGATTTCATTTATTTATTTGACAGAGAGAGACAGCCAGCAAGAGAGGGAACACAGGCAGGGGGAGTGGGAGTGGAAGAAGCAGGCTCCTAGCGGAGGAGCCTGATGTGGGGCTCAATCCCAGAACCCTGGGATCACACCCTGAGCCGAAGGCAGACGCTTAACAACTGCGCCACCCAGGCGCTCCGGGTTCAGTAGTTCTTCAGAGAGGCAGTCTTGGACTATTCCTTCACAAATAGGTCCGTCTCCTTCTATTATTCTTTACCATAATACCCTGTCTGTTTTTTATAACACTCATCACATGCTATAATTATTTTGTTTATGTATTTACTAGTTTTTTTACTTTTCTTTCCTATTATATTGTCAACTCCATGAGGGCCAGAATCATAACTGCCTTAATCAACAGAGTATTTTCAGTGTCTGACACAGGAACATCCATAGAAGTATTAAGTAAATTATAAGATACAATAAATTTTTTCCTCCTGAAATTATTCTGGTTCCTCCGTGTTCATTGCGAACCTGATTCTAAAAGGACTTAGACTAACTATTGTTTCTATGTGTTCAGAAAAATAACGGTATTGTTTGAGTTTTTTTCCCCATGAATTCCCAACAGTTTTTGAACTTCTGTACTCTCCAGATTGTTAAAGGAACTGAGTTTCTTGGAATTCAGAAATTTATATTTCTTTACCCTTTGTGCTTCTTAGGTTAGATTATTTTATGGGAATGCTTATTCAGATTATTACACACAGAAAGAGTGGCCGATGTCCTTAGCACTTTCACGTGGTTGTTGAATCCACACAGTAACGGTGAATAACAATTATGCTCCCTTTTTTTAAGTGAGGAAGATAAATCAGGAAATAGTTGAATAATGTACCAGGATGAAAATGAACTAAACCCGATTCTTTTGACTTCTCTGTTTGCTCTACTGCCTTCCTTTTCATAATCCATCATCTTGAGTCAGGTATAAAAACTATTCCTGTAATAATATAATAGTTTAGTCAGAAGACAGCATTAGAATAATAATATTCTAGAAATAATGTGATGTGATTAAATTGAAAGACAATCAGGCTTTTTTTTTTTTATCAAAGATACTATCTTAACTTATACGGAAACCAGAAAATAATAGCACTCATTATCAAGAGATTTAAGATCTAAATGAACTTAATATAATTATAATAAACTATTAAGTTAAAAAAAATTACAGAATAGTTTGATACTAATTATATAGAAAAGACAAGTAAGTATTCAGTGAAGGTTGAAGTATACCAAAATGGTAATTATAGTTATGGATAATTTTTTTACTTTTATAGTTTTTTCTATTTGCATGCATTTCTTAAAATTTATGATGAGTATTTATTGCTAAAGAATGTAAAAAATTTCCTCCTTTCTGACTTTGCCCCACAGTGGTAACAATTTCTTGTGTGTGCTACAAGACTTAAGCAAACCTATGTGATAGAGAATTTTCAATGCAAAAGTAAGGTCATATAGTATATTGAGTTCTGCTAAAATATTTTTGTAAATTTTTTAATTGAAGCATAGTTGACACACAGTGTTACATTAGTTTCAGTTGTACAAAATAGTGATTCAACAGGTTTATATGTTATGCTGTGCTCACCATAAGTATATGGTCACCATAAATTGCTACCATATGTCACCATATAATGCTATTATAATACCATTGACTTGATTCCCTATGCTGTACCTCATATTCCTGTGACTTATTCATTCCATAACTGGAAGCCTATTGCTCCCACTCCCCTTCATCCATTTTGCCCACCACCCCCCACCGTCCATCCCTCTGACAACCATTAGTTCTCTGTATTTATGAGTCTGTTTCTGCTTTTTGTTTGTTTATTCATTTGGGTTTTTTTAAGATTCCACATATAAGTGAAATCATACGATATTTGTCTTTGTCTGACTTATTTCACTTAGCATAATACCCTCTGGGGCTATCAAAGTTGTTATAAATTGCAAGATCTCATCCTTTTTTATGGCTGAGTAATATTCCATCAGGTATGTGTATGTCTACCACATCTTTACCCATTCATCTATCAGTGGGCACTTAGGTTGTTTCCAATCTTGGCTATTGTAAATAATGCTGTAGTAAACATAGGGGTACATATGTCTTTTCAAATTAGTGTTTTTGAGTTCTTTAGGTAAATACCCAGTAGCGGAATTACTGGGTCATATGGTATTTCTTTTTCTAATTTTTTTTTTAAAGATTTTATTTATTTATTTGACACAGAGAGAGAGGGACAGCCAGCAAGAGAGGGAACACAAGTAGGGGGAGTGGGAGAGGAAGAAGCAGGCTTCCTAGCAGAGCAGGGAGCCCAATGCGGGGCCTGGGATCACACCCTGAGCCGAAGGGCAGATGCTTAATGACTGAGCCACCCAGGCGCCCCTCTTTTTTTAATTTTTTAAGGAACCTCCATACTGTTTTCCACAGTGGCTGTACCAATTTACATTCCCACAAGCAGTGCATGAGGTTTCCTTTTTCTCCACATCCTCACCAACTCTAAAATAGTTTTTCAACTTAACAGTATATCATGAACATCTTTCCTAAGTCAGAACATATGATCTACATATTTTAACCATTTACCTATTAATTTAGATATTTGTTGTTATTAAAAACAAGGCTAAAGTGAATATTTATGTACTTGTTACATACATATCTTTATCCAGTTGTGTCATTATTGTGGTTTAAAACATGAATCTTAAGCCACACTGACTGGATTCATATCTTACCCGCATGACTGACTTACTGTATGACCTTGAATAGGTTACTCAATCTCTCTGCTTTGGTTTCTTCTTCCTTAAAATGGAGATCATAATGGTCCCTACTTTATAGAGTTGTAGTGATCCTTAAATGAGTTAGTATATGTAAATACTTAGAACAGCACCTGAGTCATTATGTGTGTTATGTAAATGTATGCTATTATAATCATGATCATATCATTCTTGTTACTGCATGTATATACACATTTTTAAAGTATATTCCCTATAAGTTTGTAGAAATTGGTGTTGTGGATCATGAAATATATACATTTTATGGTTTAATAGATGCTGTTAAACTGTACTAAAAGATTATATCAATTTATTTTCTTCTAGTAACATATTAGAGAATATTAAAGGATATTGAATATTAAGAATATTAAAGAATTTATTCACATTTCTGCTAGCATTAGATATTATCAGTGTTTTTACTTTTTGCTAGTTTAGACAAATGGTACCTATTTGAATTTATTTGATTATTCTGTGAATTGATTATTTGCTTTTTTTCCTGTGGATTGTTTGTGTGTTCTTAATGCTTTCCAAGAAAACTTTGTGTATTTTTCTATATCCCAAGTTCTTCACTTAGGATATTCAGAGATGTAAATTTTTCTTCCTCTATGGCTTCTGAATGTGTTTTCGTGTTAATATATATTATAATCATATACCCCTATATTTTTTCTAGATTTATAGTTTTGTTTTTAATCCATATTAGATTATTTTTGCCTATGATTTCATAATGTAAAAAGCAATACTTTCATAACTGCTTATATGCAAATGTTTATAGCATCACTATTCACAATAACCAAAAATTGAAGACCACCCCAATTTCTATCAATAAATGAATGGATAAATAAAATGTGTGGTGTACATATACAATGGTATATTAATCACAAAAAGGAAAGAAGTACTAACACATGCTACAATATGGGTCAATCTCAGAAACGTGCTATGTGAAAGGAGGCAGACACAAAAGGTCACATGTTAAGTAACTCCATTTATATGAAATATCCAGAATAGGTAAATCCATAGAGACAGAAAGCACACTAGTGTTTGCCAGTGTCGGGGGGAGGAAGGACTAGGAAGTGACTACTTAATGGGTATGGGGTTTTATTTGGGGATGATAAGAATGGGAATTAGATGCATGTAGTGGTTGTACAACATTGTTGAACTGAATTGTACATTTTTAAATTGGAGGTTTTTTAAAGATTTTATTTATTTGAGAGAAAGAAAGGGAAAGCACAAGTGGGGGTGGGGAGGCAGTGGGGGGAGGGAGAAGCAGACATGGGACTCGATCCCAGGACCCTGAGCTCATGCCTTGAGCCCAAGGCAGATGCTTAACCAACAGAACCACCCAGGTGCCCCTAAAATTGTTATTTTTAAGTAATGTGTGTTTCATAACAATTTAAAAAATAAAACCAAAAAACAATGCTTTCTTTAAAATTCATTTTGTACCCTCTGCTTTGACCCTGATCAACTTTTGGATTATTCTGCCTATGCTAATAGTTTTACATGGCCTGCTATCTAATTATATTAAACTGCATAATTAGGTAGTTTAAAAGATTCGTATTCCCGAGGTGTTTATTTTAGCTAAGTTTCTCAATTCAGTTAATGATCTGGACACTGTATAATATTATATCTCTATAATTTCTTCTTGATACATTTTAATTAAATTCTTTCCTTCAGATTAGTTTATAAATGGATAAAATCTATTTCTTCATCCCATCATTCAACAAAACTCAGTGACTGACTACTCTTCCAGACACTGTTTTAAGAGCTTGAGGATACAGTGAGGAACAAAGATAAGCCCCTGCCCTCTAGGTGCTTACGTTCTAGCATCAATATAGATGCACACAATGAGGTTAAAAAGTAAATGAACACAATTTGTGAGAGTGGTAACTGCTATAAGGAAACAAAAACAAGGTGATGTGTTGAAGTGATGGCTGGGAAGAGTGTATTTAATTTACATAAACCTGTAAAGACAGAGCAGAGAAACTAGTGAATATTGGACCTAGCAGGGGTCAGGCTCGGTAGGACTAGACTGTGTGACTATATGTGGGTAAATGAAGGGAAAAATGGAAAAAGATGTTGCTATGAAAGCCATCTAAAGAATCCCCCCTCCCAGTTCCTCTCCCAGTCTATAACTCAGGAAGGCTCAGGCTCTTTTTCTGGCAGGGCACCCATATGGTGGACATTGCCTTAGCTGGCTTCCCTGGTTAGCAGGTTTAGCCTACTGTGCACAAGCAGCTGCCTTCCTCTGAGATCAAAGTACAGATCAGGGTAGACCAGGCCTTGATTCCAGGAGAGAGCAGCCAAGTAAGAAGAGAGGAAACTGAAACAAAGGGAAGGGTCTGAGAATCCTAAGACTTACTCTAGCTATTCTTTCCCCTCTCTCTTCCAGGCTAAGCTCATGAATCAGCTAATGAAAGACTAATGATATTGAGAGGAATTAGAAATATTCTCTTTGTTCCCTGAGTGCCTTTCACATCTTCTAAAATTTTAACAATTACTAATATATTTGTTAAAATAATAACAATTACTAATATATAATAGGTTTATATTTACTAATATAAATTTTAACAATTACTAATATATGCTAATATATATAAAATATACTAATATATTTAACAATTACTGATATATTAGTAATTTAACAATTACTAATATATAAATATGAATATACATTTTTAACAATTTTTTCATTTTTTAACAAGTATGTTTTATCTATATAATTGGGAAAAGCTGTTTTCATTGTGCAAAGAAATAAAAACATATTCTTCTTTCGTAAATACTTTGTCATAGTCTTTTCTGAAACAGTTTTTGAAGATACTATCACTTTATACATGATAGTCAAAGGGGAAGGGGTACAGTTTGTATGTTGGGCTCTCATATTTTTTTCAGTGGTATTTTGGTAGCAGAAGTATGCACTGATGCAAAAGAGGTACTTTTATTAGTTTCCTTTTTCTTTCTGTGTATTTGTACTGACTGCTTTGAAGGTTATTTCTAGATTGTGTTTTATCTGAAAATAGAAGCAGTTTATCTTTGCAATAAGAAAGAGAAAGGCACCTTCATTTTAATCCTTCCTGCGGAAGAGAGGGCTAGTGCCCACTTGGGACTGAGCAATGTATTGAAATGCTTCACATGACCTAATTACAGTTCTCTTGCAGAGATTCGGAGTGAATATGTTACACGTTCCTGAAGGCAGTAGGTCTTTCTCCTTCAAGAACTATTTTTCTTCCATTTTCTTTAAACCTAAATTTAAAACTGAATTTTTAAAAACTTAATCCATGTAGATTGCTTTATATTCTCTTTTTTAACATATCTAAAATCAAATCTCTTTGGCTAACACAAATAAAGTAGAATGATAGCTAATTTTAAAAAGAGCATTTAGACCAGATGTTATATGGAAGTGTTGAATCACTGTATTGTACACCTGAAACTAATATTATACTCTATGTCAACTAACTGTAATTCAAATAAAACCTTAAAAAATAAAAAGAATATTTAGGAAATAATACCAGGAAATATTCAGTTGCCACCACTAGGAATATCAGGAAATACCCATTCTCATTGCTGAGGCAGGAGAGGTACTTGGAATCCCAAGTCTGAACTTGGAACACATTTTTTAGAAGTAATGTTCTACATAGTCTGTAAGTTCTATACTGGAGTGAGTACCATAAATTTAACCATAAAAGGATTTCTTAGATTTTTGCAAGGGAAAGTGTGGTTCATAAATTAGCTGAAAAGCAAACTGTACATGATAATTTGGGGATTGTAAAGGTCAGGAAATTTATCAAGTCAACTGAGAAAAATTATCCCCATTGAACAAAATCGCAGTCATATGTGGTTAAATAAGAATTGATGAAGGGAGGGCACCTGAGTGGCTCAGTTGGTTAAGCCTCTGACTCTTGGTTTTGGCTCAGGTCATAATCTCGTGGGCATGGGATTGAGCCTCCCTCCCCTCCCCATCGGGCTCCCCATTGAATGGAGAGTCTGCTCTGCCTCTCTCCCTCTGCCCCTTTCCTCACACGTGCGGTGTCTCTCTTTCTCTTTCTCTCTCAAATAAATAAATCTTAAAAAAAAAAAAAAGGAATTGATGAAATGGTTTCCACAATACCCCACAAAAATGAAGCAAGAAATAAAGACAGTATCTTATTCTAAAATATCTGTAAATCTACAAAAATGGATGAGGTTTGGTAATTGTCCAGAGTTCTCTGGAGACTGTGATATGTGCTGCAAGAGGACATCCTCAATTGTCGGGAATTTCTACTGCTTTTTAAGCGTTCGTCTTTGGCCTTTAGTCTATGCTTACTGTAGTAAGCTGGTTACAACTGTTTAAAAGAATTGAAATAGATAATGTATCAATGTTAATGCAGTATTGAGTAAAAATAAAAGGGAATTGCCTAAATATATATAATGTTATCCTATAATGTTATGACAACCATACATCAAATTCATGATAGTGATTTCCATAGGCAAGGATGGAGAGAATTAGGGAAATGTAATGGGGAAAACATATCACAGATTATTTTAGCTTTTACATAATCCCCCCTTGTCCCCTCCTTCTGTTACCTGCAGTCAATCCAGAAGCAAATGATCTTCCTTCTGAGGATCCTTCTGACATAATCTCAGAAGGTCAATAGTAGCCTAACACTGTATCAAGATGCCTATGTTATTCACCTCACTTGATCTTATCACACAGTCATTTTATCATCTCACTTCATCACAAGAAGGGTGAGCACAGTCCAATAAGATATTTTGAGAGACAGAAACCACATCCATACAACAACTACAGTGTATTGTAATTGTTCTATTTTATTATTGTTGTTAATCTCTTACTGTGCCTAATTTATAAATTAAACTTTATCATAAGTATGTATGTATAGGGAAAAACAGTATTACAGGGTTCAGTACTATCCATGGTTTCAGGGCTCCATGGTGGGGAGTATTGAGACACACATTCTCCAATGGATGAAGGTGGAGGGGAGACTACTGTATAAAATATTGCTTCTTTTGTTTCACTTTGTTTTAAAAAGGACTTGAACAAGTATGGCAAAAATGTTAACAGTAATTGTTTCTGAAGAGTGAAACACTTGTAATTTACATTCTTTATATCTTTTCTGTTAAAAGCAAAGATAAAAGATAACAAAAGAATAAAAAACATAAGATGATATAGTACCTATATAAAGAGCATTAACGAACACTTGAATAAACAGAGATAATATGTTTATGACTAAGAACTCTGAATAGTATGGCATAGTCACATTTCCCCAGGTTAATTAAGAAGTATCATATAATCCCACTAATAATCCAAGTTGGATCTTAATAAGTGTAACTGTTTGGTGGTTAAACTCAATGAACGTTTATATATTTACATGTATAATTGATTTGTATAAAGCAAAGACTGGATAAAAATACTTGAGAACTTTAGTCATGATTATTGCTCAATGGTGGTGTTTTTTGTCTTACCCAGATTCTTAAAATTGTAAAGTAAGATGTTCTTATTATAGTATGGTGCCTTTATTTTAGAATAATAAGGTTGCGTGAACCTTGGCATTCCACTTTCTAGCTTATGTAAGACTTGTGAAACAGTAGTTTGAGGTCCATGATAGTGGAGCACACAGAGTCTTTTTAACTTCAGTAATCAAACTGAAACAAGAAGATTGAATTAAATGATTATTATATATATTTGTTTATAGGCATTTAGGATTTCCTAAGAGTGTAACAGCCAATTTAACTTGATTTTCTTCTTTTCAAAGCCATATGAAGGATTAAGGCCTCAGGATCTTCGTAGATTGAAAGATATGCTTATTGTGGAGACTGCAGACATGCTTCAGGCTCCATTGTTTACTGCTGAAGCTTTACTTCGAGCTCATGGTAATGAAAAGTGTCTTATGCTTCTGATAACATGGGTGCCTTTTGAAACTTTCCAGAATTAAAATATGGCTATATTACTATTTCAATATAAAACAAAATAGTTTGTTAAACAAGCCTAAGTTGTTTTTTGTGTAGTGGTTACTGCAGTACCCAACATCCTCAGAACGTTCTGTATTTTGGAGTATAAACTGGCTATAAATCATAGAGGAGAAATGGGAAATTTGTGTTTAAAAACCAAGCTACTAAATCAGCTTATGGATTGTCTAATTTTAGAAATGTGCCTGATTTTAGCAGGGTTCAAAGTTGGAATCCATAGTCCTAGTCCTAGTTTTAACATTAGTTATTACTAAGGTCAATTAAATACCTAACAATTGTGTTACTAGTACTGTCAGTTACATTTATTTTATATAAAAGCTGTTTCTCACCATGAAATGTACAAAGTGAAATTATGGAGTCAACATAAGAACATATTATCCCTTTTAATTTTTTTTGTTTTGGGGTTTTTTGTTGTTGTTTTTAAGGACATTACCAACTTTACTTAGGAAAACTGCTCAGCTTGTTTCAAGTTCTTCGTGATACTTAAGGCAGCCATTCTGGTAGTTGTCACATGCTGAGTTGGACCCTGTCATTGCACAGTTCATATTTGTTGTTTTGGCTGGTTTTAAAGATTAGTTTCTTCTGATTTATTATTTTTAAAAAGAGAAAGGTAAATGGCTATTCTGCCTGGCCTTTCTGGCTGTTTGAACTATAAATCTGTATCATCTATACTAAAATAGAGTGTCAACTTCCAAATTTTTTTATGTAATCTTTTGATCAGAAGGAATTTTAAAATTCCGTACTTCATCGCCCCTTGGTCATCACTGTAAATAATTCAGTATATAACTTTCTAGAATCCCTATCTTCAATATTGATATTTCCCAGGGTTCTGTACTTGAGATTATTTCCACTTTATATACCAGTGGCTCATAAATTTTAGTATAAATAAGGATTGCCTGAGAAACTAACCAGAGATCCCTAGACTATTTCCAGAGAGTCTAAGTCATTAGGTGACGGGTGAGGCTTAAAAATACATGTTGTAAAGACGCCTACCAGGTGGACCAGTTCTCGGAGAAACATTGCTATACACGTTTATCTAATGAAACCGAAGGTTCAAAAATCACCCAAACAATAAAGACTGTATCTACAACCTGACTTTAATAAAGTATTTGAGGTTGGGTTTCTAAATGTCTAACATTCTTTCCTCAACCTAAGGATGTCCACACCTAAACTCCTCTTTTCTCCCACTATCTTAATACACAAGCATCGCATTCATCAAATTACCCTGCCAAAAACTTGAAAGTCATACTTCACTCCACCATGCCTGTTACATTTGGCCACAATCTCATCATTTCTCTTCTTAAGTGTCTCTCATCCCCCCCCCCCCCAAACTCCTTCTCTAGCTCTTTCCATCCCATTGCCACTGACTTAAATCCAGGCCGTCATTAGTTTCTATCTAAATCATAGTCTCCTGTGTCCTGGTCTCCAGTGTTGTCATTCTTCTTTCACCCTATTAATTTTTCATATTGCCATTAGACTGTTCTTTTAAAATGCACATTTGAGCATGTCACTCCCTTGCTGCAAAACCCTTCACTGGCTTTCCACAGACTAAAAGCCTTCCAACTCTTTAGTAGACCTTTGTGACCCAGATTTCTTTACCTGGGCTGTCATCTCCCCATTTCTTTACTTACCCACTCTTGCTTGTCCATAGAAACCATGTCTTCCAGGAAACCTTTTCTGCTTATGTGTTCCCAAGTCTGCACTGAGACCCTTCCTGTCTGTTCCTACTACATCCTGTGTCATACAGTTACAATACAGTTTTATAGTAATCTCTTTATTTGCTTTTCCTCTAGATTAACCTGGGAGCTCTTAGAGGGTAGCTTTTAATGTTTTTTGTCTCCACAGTACCTGACATATGTTAAGCTCTCAGAAAATGGTTATAGAATGAATAATATACCTGAAGTGTTATTTATATGTACATTACTCCTGCACATATTCTGTTGCCCAGAATTCAGTCGCTTGGCCACACTTAACTGCAAGCAACAGTTCTACACTGGAGCATTTTTTGTGTACTTATAACCATTTCTGCCGCAGGTATCTACATTCACCTAGATAATGTATCATAACTCTGAGTCACAATATATAGAGAATCTAAGTTCCATGAAGTATCACAGCTCTAAGTTACAATATATAAAGAATCTAAGGCTAACTTTACCAAAAATTTTTAAAAGGAACATTTTCATCTCTATTTGTTTATATTGTGTCATCAAGTATCATTAAATGATCAACTCCAGGGGCACCTGGGTGGCTCAGTTTGTTAAGCATCCAACTCTTGATGTCAGCTCAGGTATGATCTCAGGGTTGTAAGATCGAGCCCCACGTCAAGCTCCATGCTGAACGTGAGTCTGCGTAGGATTCACTCTCTCTCCCCTGCTGCCCCTCCCCCCCTAAAAAAATGATCAACTCCATTTTTGCTCCATTGATATTTTCCTGAGTTAGTTCTTTTACAAAGTAGGGGTCAGTTCTAATAAGATGATAATCCAATTGAATTTTTTATTTGGTATTATCTATTCTGTGATAACTTTTTTGATAACTTACTTAATAGTTCTATATTTCATTTCCCTATTTAAGCATAAAATAGAGGCCAGCAGGTTTTCAAATGGACATCTTTATTGTTTGGGTAATACCAGTAACAGTGACATTTGATAATCAAATAAGATTTACAGAGATAACTGATGGTAGTGAATAAAACAGTACAGAGAACTACAGTATAGAGTAATTGCTCTCAAAACCAGGATAGACTCTGCTTCAGAGCTATTAAACTGAACTATTTGGAAGATTTATAGATTATATCCTCAGTAACATTCACTCAGCTTTACACAGGAAAGTAGAGTTGAGTATTATATTATCTGTTGTCAAATTTTAGTCCCAAGGTAATGAAGTTGATCTAGATTAAGCAGAAATTAAACATTAAACAGAAATGTTTGGCAGTATTTACTGAGCAGTAATTGACTTTTAAGGAAGACTCTGTTAGGAATACAGAGGTCATTCTCTGAGTATTTCCTCAGTAATACAAGTAACATATAATTGAATGCTACCGAATAAGAAAATAAGTAAAATTTACAAAATACGAGACCAAGGGTAATTTGCTTATGCTTCGAATTAGTTTATCCTGAAGTATTTTTAAAGCTCCTTTGAAGACTCATCATCTTCTCTAGGCAATTAAACATCAGTGGTCTACATCTTCTCACTCTGCTCTCTTCCTAGGAAATGATATCTTCTTCCAAGGTTTCTATAGGTACAGATTTCTCCCTCTGGACTAGACTTCTTGTCTTAGCTCCACACCCTTGTATATAACTGCCTATTTTAAAGCATCTCTAGGATATCTCAAAAGCACCTTAAACTCATTATGTCTAAAACTAAAATTGTGCACTTCTACCTGTACCTGATTCTCTCGCATTCCCTATTTACATAGGTGCCAACCAGCTGGGTAAACCTCGGACTCCAACTTTCATATATCCTGTCCTTCAGACTCTATGTCCTATTGTCACCAAATTGTCACTTTCACCTTCCATGTGTTAAACCTCTCTTTCTCTTTATCTCCACCTAGCCCTCACTTCCATTATCTCTCACTTATACTACCCATTACCCTCCTATTTGGATTGTGTTTCCTCTACTCCTGCCCTATCTAGTTTCTTTGTTATAGTCAAAATGATCTTTTCAGATCTGATCATGACATCCTGTCCTTCCTAACCCGAAGCTCAGCTTCTCAGTGACTTCCTATCACTCCTGAGCCGACGATGGAAGTGTTATTAAAAAGTCCTGCATGATCTAGCCCCTGCCTATTTTTTCAGCACTCATCTCATGCAGTGCTTTCCCTGTGCTCTCCATGCTATAGCTACATTAACCTTTTTAATTTCACAAGGATGCCATCTTCCCTCCTACCACAGGGACTGTGAACATGCTGTGTACTGCCTGTCTAGAGTGTCTTTCCCCCTCCCTTTTACTACTTGACTCCCACTCATCTTTCAGTTATCCACTTCAGGCTATTTCCCCAGAGTCACTTTCTCTGCTGGGAAGTCTCTACCTGTCCTTCATGGCACTCTGACAGTGATGATTCTTTTACTTAATGTCTTTTTCCTTGCTAGACTGTAAGTTTCATGAAAGCAGGAATCCTGCCAGATTTTTCCTCCCATTGTATCCCTACTGCCTGACACAGTGCATGGCACCAAAAAGACATTGAGTAAATATTTTGCTATGTGAATGATGCAATACAATCCAAGCAGAAGTTGTGCTGAAAATATTTATAGTAAATAAGACTAAAATTTAGCATATTTAGTATCTGTTTATAGAAATTATAGTTCTTTTTTCCTTTATTAAAAAGTGACATAGTGGGTACTTTTGAAAAATAATCTCACTGGTCTAAGAAAAGTAATTTTAACTTTTTAAAGTAAGTAATGACCTATCAAAACACTAACATCCATGTAGCTACATTTCCTGGAATGCAGTTTTTTTCACTTCTTAGATTTTTCTTCCTCTTTGTAATCTGACCCCTTTTCCAGTCTTATTTTCCATCTTCTCAAACGACAACATGGTATGCTGTAACTTTACAGAACTGCTCACGTCTCTTCATTATACTTCTGTGCCCTGCTCATATGGTTTACACAGCTGGAAATACACTCGTTCTATCTGTATTACATCTCTAAATCATAATTATCCTGCTAAAACCATCAAATACACTGATTTAATACGGTTGAGAAAAGTCTTGCATAGAACATTTCCACAGCTATTTGTTGTAGAGCTGTAAAATTATATAGAATGGGCCTACATTGAATAATTGACTCTATACTACTCTTGACTCTATACTTCATTGTGCTATAGTGGAAAGAAAACAGGATTTAGAATCACAGAAATTAGTTTCAAATCCCGCACTATCTGTGTGAGCCTAGGCAAGTTATATAACTTCCCTGAGTCCTTGTTTCTTCACCTAAATAATGATGGAAACATTTGTTAGGAGGAACAAATGAAATAATATGTGTAAAACAGCAAAATAATTGGATGTATTTATTTATTTTTTTATGGGTTAGGTTTTTATGGCTCTGAACTTTAGTATACAGAATGTATACCTAATGCAGTGAAACTTTATAACCATAATCCCCTCGGAAGTTTCTTCTGCTTTCAAATGCTTTTTGGACTCATTGGCACTTTGACGTGTTTATAGTACGCTATGTAATTATTTTACAACTTGACACCAGTGAAACCAATTGCAAATTTTACATATTTTTCTTGAAAAGAGTAAAATGGCTAAGTCAGATCTATACCGTGAAAAATTGAGTAACTTCCAGAGATGATGTGTGAGGTACCTCTTTTGATTATTAGTAGTAATGACTGGAAATTTTGATGATATTGTTAGATATTGACATAGTTGTAAGCCACAGTAGATTATGAAAGTTTAAATTCTGTTTAAAAATATTCGGGGTTTGGGGCACCTGAATGGTTAGTCAGTTAAGCATCCAGCTCTTTATCTCAGCTAAGGTCTCAATCTCAGGGTCATGAGTTCAAGGCCTGTGTTAGGCGCCACGCTGGGCATAGAGCCTACATTAAATAAAAAAATAAATATATATATACATATATACATATATATATCTTATATATATAAATATACATATATTTATATATTTTTATATATTTATATTTATTAATATATACTTATTAATATTAATATATATTTATATATTTTTAATATATGTGCTTATTTATTAGTGGATATAATTTACCTGAATATTCATTTGTAATTACTAATTTGATATAAATAATTTTCCTTCCTTTAGATGGCCTACATCTCTTTAATTTATCCTCACTTTATTTTGTTATTATGAAACTCTTAAAACATCAACATATTTCCTGTTTTTGAGAGATATCTGTTCCATTTTTCTTAAAGACTGGGACAGGGAGAAATTACTTGAAGCTTGGATGTCCAACCCAGAGAACTGCTGCCAACGATCAGGTGTTCAGATGCCAACTCCACCACCAAGTGGATATAATGCCTGGGACACACTCCCTTCTCCAAGAACTCCAAGGACTACACGCTCTTCTGTCACCTCTCCAGATGAAATAAGTTTATCTCCTGCGGATTTGGACACCAGTTTGGTATGGCTCAGTATTCAGTGTACTTCCCATAGTTTTATGTTTAGTCTTTTAACTTTCAAATTATTTAATATTGTTTCATGGAAGGGGCACCTGGGTGTCTCAGTCGGTTAAGCAGCCGACTCCTTGTTTCGGCTTGGGTCACGATCTCAGGGTTGTGAGATCAAGCCCCATGTCGGGCTCGGTGCTGGGTGTGGAGCCTGCTTAAGATTCTCTTTCTCTCCCTCTCCTCCTTCTTCTGCCCCTCCCCCTATCCCCATGCTTTCATTTTCTCAAAAAATATATATATTGTTTCAAGGAACCTCTAGCATATTCTTGTAATTGAATCCTATACCCTTCTTAAAGGGTTCAGTTATTTCACCCTTTGGTAAATATTATTATCACAGAATATTTTTGTTATCTCTGAATTACAGATTGAAAAACAAAAGGTTTTCTTTTCTCATTTCAAAACAAAACATAAGAGAGTTTGAGAAAGCCATCTACTATATTTACACTTAAAATCTCTAGGTGCTTAAAGTTTAAATACACCATATTGAAATATTAAAAGTTGAGTTTGGGAGAGGAGTTAAGATGGCAGAGGAGTAGGGGACCCCTTTTTCAGCCGGTCCCCTGAGTCGAGCTGGATAGGTACCAGACCAGCCTGAACATCTACAGAATCAGCCTGAGACGCAGGAAGATACATCTGGATCTCTACAAATGAACATCTCCAGCGCTGAGTATTGAGGTACCAAGTGGGGAGCCGTGAAACTGAGCACAGATATCGGAAGATAAACGGAAGGGGGAGGGAGCCACTGCGTTTGGGTGCCGGGAGGCGGTAGCCACCTGCACGGGAATGGGGGCGGACTCGAGGACCGGCACTCATGAGAGAGCAGTCTGAGACTGTGAGCCGGGGAACGTGCACGACAAAACCAGAGCTCTGGAGTGGGCGCGAACCACACTGAAACGGAGCTCTGGTGCGCGCGGGAATGGCTGGTGGCTGGCGGCTGGTGGTGTTAGAAACACAAAGGACAGAGACACGCCGGCCCTGGAAGTGAGGGCTGGGATGCCGGGTGTGGGGCGCACATCACGGGACACTGCAGGGTTGAGCAGCACCAACAGAAACAGAGTTAAAGTGGCCAGAACATCAGTGGAGAACAGTCCACGATCTCCTCTGTTCTGAAACAGAGGCTGAGATTCAGCCACTGCTGCTCTGACTCTCAGAAGAGGCACAGCAAACCGCCAGGGAAAGCTGCCAGAGAACAAAAGCCTGGAAATAGCAGCTCACAGCATGCCCATCCCCATCCCCCCTCGAAGGAGACACGGAGACTCTACCCAAACAGGGTTGCCTGAGTATCAGCGTGGCAGGCCCCTCCCCCAGAAGGCAGGCTGAAAAATGAAGAAGCCCACATCCCTAAGATCCCTATAAAACAAGGGCGCATGGCCTGGGTTCCGGTCAATAATTTGGGCTCTGGACAACCCTGCAACCTCTCCTCATCAGAATGACGAGAAGGAGAAATCCCCCCCAGCAAAAAAAAGACAATGAGTCTGTGGCCTCTGCCACAGAACTAATGGATATGGATATAACCAAATTATCAGAAATGGAATTCAGAGTAACAATGGTCAAGATGATGTGTAGACTTGAAAAAAGTATTAACGAAAATGTTAATGAGAGTATAAATCTCTAAGGGCGGAAATGAGAGCAAATTTGGCAGAAATTAAAAATTCTATGAGCCAAATGCAATCAAAATTAGAGGTTCTGACAGCCAGGGTAAATGAGGCAGAAGAATAAATCAGTAAGTTGGAGGATGGGTTAGTAGAAGAAAAAACTAAAATAGAATCTGGACTCAAAAAAATCCACGCACAGGAATGTAGGTTCCGGGAGATTACTGACTCAATGAAACATTCCAATATCAGAATCATAGGCATCCCCGAGGGGGTGGAGAAAAACAGAGGTCTAGAAGAGATATTTGAACAAATTGTTGCTGAAAACTTCCCTAATCTAGCAAGGGAAACAAACATTCGTATCCAAGAGGCAGAGACGACCCCTCCCAAGCTCAACCACGACAAACCTACGCCACGTCACATCATAGTGCAT